>NC_081558.1:165337530-165382265 GCF_022355385.1 Mustela nigripes | reverse complement strand
GACATGAACAGACATTTCTGCAAAGAAGACATCCAGATGGCCAACAGACACATGAAAAAGTGCTCCATATCACTCGGCATCAGGGAAATACAAATCAAAACCACAATGCGATATCACCTCACACCAGTCAGAATGGCTAAAATCAACAAGTCAGGAAATGACAGATGCTGGCGAGGATGCGGAGAAAGGGGCACCCTCCTACACTGTTGGTGGGAATGCAAGCTGGTGCAACCACTCTGGAAAACAGCATGGAGGTTCCTCAAAATGTTGAAAATAGAACTGCCCTATGACCCAGCAATTGCACTATTGGGTATTTACCCTAAAGATACAAACGTAGTGATCCAAAGGGGCACGTGTACTCGAATGTTTATAGCAGCAATGTCCACAATAGCCAAACTATGGAAAGAACCTAGATGTCCATCAACAGATGAATGGATCAAGAAGATGTGGTATATATACACAATGGAATACTATGCAGCCATCAAAAGAAATGAAATCTTGCCATTTGCGACAACATGGATGGAACTAGAGCGTATCATGCTTAGCGAAATAAGTCAAGCGGAGAAAGACAACTATCATATGATCTCCCTGATATGAGGAAGTGGTGATGCAACATGGGGGCTTAAGTGGGTAGGAGAAGAATAAATGAAACTAGATGGGATTGGGAGAGAGACAAACCATAAGTGACTCTTAATCTCACAAAACAAACTGAGGGTTGCTGGGGGGAGGGGGTTTGGGAGAAGGGGGTGGTATTATGGACATTGGGGAGGGTATGTGCTTTGGTGAGTGCTGTGAAGTGTGTAAACCTGGTGATTCACAGACCTGTACCCCTGGGGATAAAAATATATGTTTATAAAAAATAAAAAATTATATTAAAAAAATTCAAACATGAATATAGTGTTACATAAGGAATAATTTTATTATTTTGATATTAGAATCCAATAGTAGATACACTTAAAACATAAATTCAGTCATGAATATAGTGGCAGATAGTAATCATTATAACATTAGGAAATGCTAAGATAATTAAGATATGCTTAATACATTAAATGCGGAAATGCTATCAATTGTGATAATCACCTATTTTGAATAGAATCACAAAACTAATACTATATTAACATCTAAATTCATCTGGAAATATTTGGTTTTAATTTGATCATTAGATAATCCAGAATATTCTTAAATTGACTTAAAAACTAACATTAAAATAAAAAGACAAATTTATATGGTTTGTGGATCATTTAAAATTTCCTGCCAAAACATACATGAAATTTGTTTTAAGAAACACTAGATTAAACAAAGCAAACTTTAGGAGCCACCTGTGGGGGAAAAAAATCTTGAAGTCTTAAGTCAATGTATTATTTGGAGACATGAGGCATCAGTTGGGGAAAAATGCCTCCACAGACATGAGGATCTCACTTTTTCTGATTTATTTTTTCATCTATTTATTTCCAACTGTATTAAAACAGAGATAAACAGTAATTCACTAATAAGCAAATTCTGCAAAATTAATTAAAATCATCTAGTCATAGCAACTCTAAACATCCATATGGCTATAACTCTTGATACTCAGGATATTATCTTTAGAAATGAGAAAGACCAGAGTTTCCCTAATAGTGATAGATAATTTTACATAGTATAAAAACATACAATTTATGTTCTGTATTTAACATAGTATATCAGCTCTGATTGAATGTTGAGTGTAATTTAGAGCTCTTGTTCTAACTCTATAACTCCCATGAATTTTCCCATATATGCAAAGTGAACATGATGGAGCTGAATGTAGCTATACTTAAATATACTCAGGAAAGGAGCTGAACACCATCTTTGACTTTTGGTTAGGAGATCGTCTCAGGGGGAAAATGCTGAAACCAATATAAGTATAATACAGTGGAATAAACATGTATAAAATACACAGGACTTGGATTTTAGAAAAGTTATTTATTTCTAAATTTTATTCCCACCACTCAGTTGCTATGCAAGCCAACACAGAAGGTAATAAGAATTAAGTATGTAAAGTAATATGTAATATGAGGCATTCTTTTTATATTCAGCTGGAAAACTTAGTTTTGAGTATTGTTCTTCATGAGATAAAAATGGTGATATCACAATATTATTCATAACTTTTCAGTTTAGTAAACAAGAATAGGTATTTCTCAGTAAAGATATTATTCCATCTTTATCTGGACACAAGAAGACCTCACCTACCCTTTCTGATTTCTGTATGATTCCTTATCATATAGAATAATAGCCCTTATGAAAAGAAGGATTAGCTTTCATTCATAATATTTATTTACCTCCAGATATCAGCTTTATAAACACATGTTGAATATCTTCTATAATTTAACCATTGTGAAAAGAAACAATGGTGATATAAAGATGTTGAAAGAATCTCATTATCATGGACCTTTTACTTTAATATGGAAAAAGATATACATAGGTGTCTATCTAACCAGGTGCCATCTGATGAACATAACAGAATAGCTACATTATGAGATAGAAGAAAAAAGATGATCTCTCTAGATGATTTCCAAGTGGGAAAATTTTGGTAGAGTCCTTGCAAAATGTTTCATTTAGACAGTATCATGGCAAAAGCCGCTTTGAACCTGTGGGGATGCATGCATAATATATCCAGGTGAGAGAAATTGAAAAAAAGATTTCATGTTTACAAAACAGTAAACAGCTTTGTACAGAATGATTTTGAAATTCTTCAAAATTATTTTGTAGGAAATATAGTTGAAAATAGGTCTCAGTCAAATCACTGAAAGATCTGAAAGTTAATTTAAGGGAAGTATATCATGTATATATGTAATATATTGTATATATGTAGATGTATATCTCATATATATTACTTATTTTTTTGAAGGGAGGAAGGCCATGACTAGACATAGCAGGGAGGAACAGAAAGACCAACAAGAAACACTGTAGGATCTGAATCATCACTGAACAAAGAATAGTGTAAAGGAGAGAACAAACAAAAACATAATACATACCCACAATCTACAGAATTCCCCGAATGGATGTAGATATAGAGGAGAAATGCATTATATAATTTTGAAGTTGGGATCTTGAGCAAACTTGGGAAATGGTGGTACTGTTACAAAGAGAACATAAGAAAAGAGGACAGAAATGGAAAATATAAGTTAGGAAGAAATGATAAGGAGATGAACATTGAGAAGAGGCCATTATATTTGGTATTTGCGAGATTATCGAAAATATTTACAAGAACTGATGTGAAAGTAAGAATTCAGAATACAAAGAGTTTAGAATGAAAAGAGAATTTCAGTTCCAGGGTAGTTTATATTAAATAACCTCAGGAATCTTCCCCTTAACAAAAGGAAATACAATGATTAAATTTTAACAATCCTTTCTAACACCTACTTGACCCTGCCAGAAAATAATGGAATTTCCAAAAGCCAAAAAAGAGAAATATGTTAAAAACCAGTCTTAGAAGTGGGTACTTAACCTGAAGCTGCCATAGGTTATTTCCCATTCTGTGTCCTGTCCTGTATTCTCATATCCACTGAGAGGACAAGACATTGTGTCTTGAATCAACAAAGTGAATATTCCTAATTTAGGATAAAACAAAAAGAACTATATTCTCTGTAGATAAGTGGACTTTAAAAAAAGGGGGGGGGGGATGATAACAAGGAAATATATTTGGGTTAGTCTTTAAATGTAGACTAAAAAAATATATATTTTCTTGAATTAAAACTAAGTGCCTGATTTTATGTGAGTTTGGGTTTGAACTTATACTTCCCATATGATCCAAGAAAACCAAGCAGAGAAATTCAGTTAAAATGGCCCAGTTTTTAGGACCCCAAGAGTGCAAAGAAAAAAAAAATACAATTCACTTCTAAAGAATTTAAATGACATAGGATTATTCTAGATAATGGCAAGCACTTCTAACATTTGCTCACAATCCACAATCTCAAAACACAGGAAGAAATTAACCATCAAAAGTAAGCAAAAACAACCACAATCACATTAAAAACCAAGGACTTCAAATATTTAAATTATAAAAAAACTCTTAAAATTATAATAGAAATAAGGGTCATTGAAAACATGAATTATCATAATGTATCATACAAAAGAAGAGCATATTTGGAATAAGAAATTATAACATATTTCGTTGCAATTAAAACACAACGTATGGGATAAAAAGCAGATTAGACAGAGAAAAAGAATTAGCTAACCGAACTAAAGGAGTATCCAATGAAATTTCCTAAAATATGGTACAGAAAGACAAAATTATGGAAAACACTAGAGACAGTTCAAAAGAACTGAATGATCAAGTCTTAAAAGCACCAAATTAGAGCATTAGAAGTAGGAAAAGTACATGAAGGAGAAAGAATGTTTCAAGCTAAGTTTTTTCCAGGGACACCTAAATTATCAAATTAAATCACAATTTGTTCAAGTTGAACTGAATTAAAGAAACTCAAATTTTAGTTGAAACTACAATCTATACTAAGAAAAAACATCTTAAAAGCACTTAGAGAAAAAAAGATGAAATAATTCAAAAAACAGCAATTAGCACAACCACAAAGTGTCCACTATCATAACAAAAGCCAGAAGATAGTGGATTGGCATTTTTAAAGTAAGGAGAAGTAACACATGAAAAAACAGATTGCTATATATTTTCTATATTATTGACAATATAAATATAATCAAGACAAAGGAGAACATCAATCCATTTTAGACAAACATGTTAGAGCATTGCCACCAACAAATATCATTTAGGAACTTCTAAAAATGTACTTTAGATGGAAAGAAAATGAAATGAGAAGGAAAGTCATAAAGATACAGCAGAAATATGGGTAAATGTAAATATATAGTGACTAAAGAATAGTAATATCTAATTTCAAGATTAAAAAGGATAAAACAGAAACACTAGATAACTATGATGTGGAAAATGAGAACATAATGACTGAGACTAAAGGTTTCTTAAATCCTTGGATGCTATGGAAGTTGTATATGTATATTATAATTTTAAGAGTAAACTTTAATATATAGATCCAAAAGCAGAGGATAAAGAATAAAAGGGATATAGAATATTTTAAAAATCTAGTGGAAAGGAGAAAAAGTAGAAGCAAAACAAATGCATTTGGTTAAAAAGCACTAAAAGATGATTAAAAAATAATAAATATGAGCTATTACAAGTAAATGCAAATATCTTTTCCTTTCAAAAAAAAAAGGAGATTCTTCATGTTGAATTTTAGAAATGTCACAAGAGAAACTGCTAAAGCATGAGAATTAACTGAGGATGAGAGTAAAAGGGTAGGAAAGGATATATAAAGCACATATTAACAATGAATCAATAATCATATAGTGCAGTAAAGACAAAAATCAGGGGCACCTGGGTGGCTCAGGTGGTTAAGTGTCAGAATCTTGACTTCGCCTCAGGTCCTGAGATCTAGCCTCATGTTGGGCTCTGTGCTCAGCAGGGAGTCTGCTTGGGGGGAGGGGTCTCTCTTTCCCTGTCCCTCTACCCCTTCCCTCCCATGCTTATGCATGCACTATCTCTCAGATATTTTTTTTTTTAAAGATTTTATTTATTGGGACACCTGGGTGGCTCAGTTGGTTGGGCCGCTGCCTTTGGCTCAGTTCATGATCCCAGCATCCTGGGATCGAGTCCCACATCGGGCTCCTTGCTCAGCAGTAGCCTGCTTCTCCATCTGCCTCTGCCTGCCACTCTGTCTGCCTGTGCTCACTCTGACAAATCAATAAAATCTTTAAAAAAAAAAAGATTTTATTTATTTATTTGACAGAGATCGCAAATAGGCAGAGAGGCAGGCAGAGAGAGAGGAGGAAGCAGGCTCCCTGCTAAGCAGAAAGCCCAATGTGGGAATCCATCCCAGGACCCTGTGATCATGACCTGAGCTGAAGGCAGAGGCTTTAACCCACTGAGCCACCCAGGCGCCCCTCTCAGATATGTTTTCTTAAAAAAGGTAAAAATCAACTACCAAAAAGTAACTACAAATACACACTAAGACCTGTGCAAATGTAAATTATAAAAAACTCAGAAGAAATTATTTTAAAGATGAAAATAACAAAGAAATGAATTACAGTGAAAATGATACAAAAATGGGATGCATCTAAACTATACTTACAGAAGAATGTATACCTTTAATTCCAAATATTAAATTCAGAAGGTTAAAGAAAAATAAACACAAAGTCAGAAGAAAGCAATAAAGAGTAGAATTAATGAAAGAATTAATATGTAATAAAGATTCAAAGATGTTCAACAAACTGAGTCTGTTCTTTGAAAAGACTAATAAAATAGACAAAGCACTGACAACACTAATCAAGAAAGAAAAAGAAAAGGCAGAAGCAATCATGATATTTGAAAGGGGGCAGTATAAGAGGCAAGAGAGATTTAATATTAGATATTAACATTTAATAGAACATTCTATGAACCTTTGGCAAAAGAATTTAAACAAAATGGAAAATTTGTGAAATAATTAAAATTAATTTACAAAAAGTGGTTCAGAAATAAATTTTTAAAACCCACATCAAAAAATCTCATTTTGAGGCTTTCTGGGATGGGGTATTCCCCATCGCAGAAAGCGTTTTCAACAGTCTGGAAAAAGTAGGGTATCACTGAGACTGTCAGGATGTGTATGAGACTGAACGCCACTAAAGTCTCTGTTTAGTCTTTTAAGACTCCAATTGGCAGGTGTGGATATCTACTTGTCTTCTGGCTACTCCAAACCAGTGCCCAAATATTTTATTCTCTTATTCATATATTCTTATCTGGATAAAATGGCAAAGTGGAAAAACTCACCACAAAAAAAAAAGAACAAGATGCAGTACCGAAGGCTAGGGACCTAATCAATTCAGACGTTGGTTACATGTCAGATCTAGAGTTCAGAATGATGATTCTCAAGGTGCTGGCTGGGCTCGAAAAAGGCATGGAAGATATTAGAGAAACACTGTCTGGAGAAATAAAAGCCCTTTCTGGAGAAATAAAAGAACTAAAATCTAACCAAGCTGAAATCAAAAAAGCTATTAATGAGGTGTAATCAAAAATGGAGGCTCTTACTGCTAGGACGAATGAGGCAGAAGAGAGAATTAGTGATATAAAAGACCAAATGCTGAGCAAAAGAGAGACAAACAACTATTGGACCACAGGGAAGAATTTGAGAGATAAGCGATACCATAAGACAAAACAATATTAGAATAATTTGGATGCCAGAAGAAGAAAGAGAGAGGGGTCAAATGGTATATTGGAGCAAATTAGAGAATTTCCCTAATATGACAAAGGAAACAAGCATCAAAATCTAAGAGGCACAGAGAAGCCCCCTCAAAATCAATAAGAATAGGTCCACACCCCATCATCTAACAGTAAAACTTACAACTCTTAGTGACAAAAAGAAGATCCTGAAAGCAGCCCAGGACAAGAAGTCTGTAACATACAATGGTAAAAATATTAGATTGGCAGCAGACTTATCCACAGAAACCTGGCAGGCCAGAAAGAACTGGCATGATATATTCACAGCACTAAACAAGAAAAACATGCAGCCAAGAATACTATATCCAGCTAGGCTATCATTGAAAATAGAAGAAGAGATAAAAAGCTTCCAGGACAAACAAAAACTGAAAGAATTTGCAAACACCAAACCAGCTCTACAGGAAATATTGAAAGGGGTCCTCTAAGCAAAGAGAGACCCTAAAAGTAGTAGATCAGAAAGGATCAGAGACAATATACAGTAACAGTCACTTTACAGGTAAAGCAATGGCACTAAATTCAATAGTTACCCTGAATGTTAATGGGCTATATGCCTCAACCAAAAGACAAAGGGTATCAGAATGGATAAAAAAAAGCAAAACCCATTTACATGCTGCCTACAAGAAACTCATTTTACACCCAAAGACACATCCAGATTTAAAGTGAGGGGGTAGAAAACAATCTACCATGCTAATGGACACCAAAAGAAAGCTGGGGTGGCAATCCTTATCAGATCAATTAGATTTTAAGCCAAAGACTATAATAAGAGATGAGGAAGGACACTATATCATACTCAAGGGGCCTGTCCAACAAGAAGAGCTAACAATTTTAAATATCCATGCCCCTAACATGGGAGCAGCCAACTATATAAACCAATTAATAAAAAAATCAAAGAAACACATCAACACTAATACAATAATAGTAGGGGACTTTAATGCCCCCCTCACTGAAATGAACAAATCATCCAAGCAAAAGATCAAAAGGAAATAAAGGCCTTAAATGACACAGTGGACCAGATGGACATAACAGATATATTCAGAACATTCCATCCCAAAGCAACAGAATACATTCTTCTCTAGTACCCATGGAACATTCTCCAGAACAGATCACATCTTGGGTCACAAATCAGGTCTCAACTGGTACCAAGAGATTGGGATCATTCCCTGCATATTTTCAGACTGCAATGCTCAGAAGCTAGAACTAGATCATGAGGAAATTTAAGAAAGAACCCAAATATATGGAGGCTAAAAAGCATCCAACTAAAGAATGAATGGGTCAATCAGGAAATTAAAGAATTGAAAAAATTCATGGAAACAAATGATAATGAAAACACAACTGTTCAGAATCTGTGGGATACACAAAGGCAGTCCTGAGAGGAAAATACATAGTGACACAAGCCTTTCTCAAGAAACAAGAAAGGTCTCAAATACACAACCTAACCCTACCCCTAAAGGAGCTAGAGAAAGAACAATGAAGAAAGCCTAACCCCAGCAGAAGAGAAATAATAAATACAAGAGCAGAAATCAATGAAATAGAAACCAAAAAAACAAGAGAACAAATCAACGAAACTAGGAGCTAGTTCTTTGAAAGAATTACTAAGATTGATAAACCCCTGGCCAGACTTTCCAAAAAGAAAAGAGAAAGGACCCAAATAAATAAAATCATGAATGAAAGAGGAGAGATCACAACCAATATCAAAGAAATAGAAACAATTATAAGAACATATTATGAGCAACTATACGCCAGCAAATTTGACAATCTGGAAGAAATGGATGCATCGAGACCCCATAAACTACCACAACTGAACCAGGATGAAATAGAAAACCTGAACAGACCCATAACCAGTAAGATGATTGAAGCAGTCATCAAAAATCTCCCAACAAACAAGAGCCCAGGGCCAGAGAGCTTCCCAGGGGAATTCTACCAAACATTTAAAGGAGAATTAATTCCTATTCTCCTGAAACTGTCCCCAAAAATAGAAATGGAAGGAAAACTTCCAAACTCATTTTATGAGGCCAGCATCACTTTGATCCCAAAACCAGAGATTCCATCAAAAAAGAGAATTAGAGACCAATATCCTTGATGAACATGGATGCAAAAATTCTCACCAAAATACTAGCCAATAGAATCCAACAATACATTAAAAGGATTATTCATCACGACAAAGTGGGGTTTATTCCAGGGCTGCAAGGTTGGTTCAACAACTGCAAATCAATCAGTGTGATAAAATACAATAAAAGAAAGAACAAGAACCATATGATATTCTCAATAGATGCTGAAAAAGCATTTGACAAAGAACAACATCCTTTCTTGATCAAAACTCTTCAAAGTGTAGGGATAGAGGGTACATACCTCAATATCATTAAAGCCATCTATGAAAAACCTACTGTGAATATCATTCTCAGTGGAGAAAAACCGAGAGCTTTTCCACTAAGGTCAGGAACACAGGAGGGATGTCCATTATCACCACTACTATTCAGCATAGTACTAGAAGTCCTAGCCTCAGCAATCAGACAACAAAAAAGAAATTAAAGCCATCTAAATTGGCAAAGAAGAAGTCAAACTACCACTCTTTACAGATGATCTGATACTTTATCTGGAAAACCCAAAGGACTCCACTCTAGATATGCTAGAACTTGTGCAGGAATTCAGTAAAGTGTCAGGATATAAAATCAATGCACAGAAATCAGTTGCATTTCTATATACCAACAACAAGACTGAAGAAAGAGAAATTAAGGAGTCAATCCCACTTACAATTGCACCCAAAACCATAAGATACCTAGGAATAAACCTAACCAAGAAGGCAAAGAATCTGTACTTAGAAAACTATAAAGTACTCATGAAAGAAATTGAGGAAGACACAAAGAAATGGAAAAATGTTCCATGCTCATGGATTGGAAAAACAAATATTGTGAAAATGTCTATGCTACTTAAAGCAATCTATACGTTTAATGCAACCCCTATCAAAATCCCAGGGGCACCTGGGTGGCTCAGTGCATTAAGCCTCTGCCTTCGGCACAAGTCATGATCTCAGGATCCTGGGATTGAGCCCCACATCAGGCTCTCTGCTCAGCAGGGAGCCTGCTTCCGCCTCTCTCTCTGCCTGCCTCTCTGCCTACTTGTGGTCTCTGTCTGTCAAATAGATAAATAAAATCTTTAAAAACAACAACAACAAAAAATGAAATCCCATCCTTTTTTTTTTTTTCAAAGAAATGGAACAAATAAATTTATATGGAACCAGAAAAGACCTTGAATAGCCAGAGGAATGTTGTAAAAAAAAGCCAAAGTAGGTGGCATCACAATTTCAGACTTTAAGCCCTATTACAAAGCTGTCATCATCAAGACAGTATGGTGCTGGCACAAAAACAGATACATAGATCAGTGGAACAGAATAGAGAGCCCAACTCTATTTTCAACTCCATGATCAACTAATCTTCGACAAAGCAGGAAAGAATGTCCAATGGAAAAAGACAGTCTCTTCAACAAATAGTGTTGGGAAAATTGGACAGCCACATGCAGAAAAATGAAACTAGACCATTTCCTTTCACCATACACAAAAATGGACTCCAGGTGGATGAAAGACCTCAATGTGAGAAAGGAATCCATCAAAATCCTTGAGGAGAACTCGGGCAGCAACCTCTTCGACCTCAGCCACAGCAACTTCTTCCTAGAAACATCACCAAAGGTAACGGAAGCAAGGGCAAAAATGAACTATTGGGACTTCATCAAGATCAAAAGCTTTTGCACAGTAAAGGAACTGCCAACAAATCCAAAGGACAACTGACAGAATGGGAGAAGATATTTGCAAATGACATATCAGATGAAGGGCTAGTATCCAAAATCTATAAAGAACTTATCAAACTCAACACCCAAAGAACAAATAATCCAATCAAGAATTGGGCAGAGAGGGGCACCTGGGTGGCTCAGTGGGTTAAAGCCTCTGCCTTCAGCTCAGGTCATGATCCCAGGGTCCTGGGATCAAGCCCCACATCGGGCTCTCTGCTCAGCATGGAGCCTGCTTCCCTTCCTCTCTCTCTCAGTGTGTCTCTCTGCCTACTTGTGATCTCTGTCAAATAAATAAATAAAATCTTTAAAAAAAAAAAAAAAAGAATTGGGCAGAGGACATGAACAGACATTTCTGCAAAGAAGACATCCAGATGGCCAAGAGACACATGAAAAAGTGCTCCACATCACTCGGCATCAGGGAAATACAAATCAAAACCACAATGAAATACCACCTCATGCCAGTCAGAATAGCTAAAATTAACAAGTCAGGAAACGACAGGTGCTGGCGAGGATGTGGAGAAAGGGAAACCCTCCTACACTGTTGGTGGGAATGCAAGCTGGTGCGGCCACTCTGGAAAACAGCCTGGAGTTTCCTCAAAAAGTTGAAAATAGAGCTACCCTACAACCCAGCAATCGCACCACTGGGTATTTACCCTAAAGATACAAATGTAGTGATTCAAAGGGGCACGTGCAACCAATGTTTAGAGCAAAAGTGTCCACAATAGCCAAACTATGGAAAGAACCTAGATGTCCATCAACAGAAGAATGGATAAAGAGGAGGTGGTATATATATACAATGGAATACTATGCAGCCATCAAAAGAAATGGAATTTTGCTATTTGTGATTACGTGTATGGAACTAGAGTATATTATGCTGAGCAAAATAAGTCAATCAGAGAAAGACAATTATAATATGCTCTCCCTGATATGAAGAAGTTGAGAGGCAAAGTGGGGGGTTTGGGGGGTAGGGAAGGAAAAAAAGAAACAAGATGGGATCGGGAAGGAGACAAACCATAAGAGACTCTCAATCTCATGAAACAAACTGAGGATTGCCATAGGGAGAGGCATAGGTAGAGGGTGGTTGGGTTATGGACATTTGGGAAGGTGTGTGCTATGGTGAGTGCTGTGAAGTATGTAAACCTGGCAATTCACAGACCTATACCCCTGGGGCTAATAATACATTATATGTTAATAAAAAATAAAAAAAATTTTAAAAATCTCATTTTGAAGACTAAAACAATTTTATAATTGATTTCTATCAGACATGTAAGAAATGTATAAGTATTAAATTACTCTATTGTACACCTGAAACTAATAAACACTGTATGTTAACTAACTAGAATTAAAATAAAAACTTTATATATATGTATATATATATATATACACACACACATACATAATTGTAATTTTAGATGATGTGTCAATTAACTAATTGATGGTATAGTTACAAACAATCCCAAACATCTCAGTGGCCTGCAACAACAAAAACTGGTTTATTTCTCATATAAATCTTTTATGTTCAATCACCACAATAATACACAAGGAATATTCCTATGAGGAGAGAGTGCAAATCAACTGACAACAAACAGGGATGTAATCAACATTCTTATACAAAGGCTAACTGGTTCAATCTACCAAAGTGTACTTTTCCATGGAGGACAAATAGATGGACTGCTCTCAATATATTTTACGTGGTGAGAAAATTCAGATTAAAAAATTAGACACCAACACAAAGTTAAATCTTAGTTCAATATTTTTCCTGAAGATGGATACAGACATTCTAAATAAAACATTATTAAGCCAATCCATTAATCTCAGAGAGGCAGGAAGTTTAACATTAGAAGATACAAGAATGTAATTAACAAAATAATAGATAAAAGGAAAAATATCTCAATAAAGGCAGGTGACTGATAAAAATCCATCACTCACTTATAATTAACAAATCTATGAAATCTATTAAAGATATTAAATCAATAATTAACAACTTACTGAAATAGAAAGCACCAGACCTTTCAAGGTTACTGGTGAATAATACTAAACATTTAAAAAGGAAAATACAACAATTATCTATAATGTATTTTAGGAAATAGGAGCAAAGGGAATAAATACTTCCTAACTCATTCCATGAGGCCAGCAGTACCCTGATATCAAAACCAGAGAAAGACATTACAAAAAAAGAAAACTATGGACCAATATCTCTCATGAACACAGATGGAAAAATGCTCAACAAAGTATTAGCAAATTGAATCCAAAAAGTATAAAAAGAATTATATACCATGACCAAGAGGGATTTCTCTCAGGTATGCAAGGCTGGTTCAACATTAAAAAAGCAATTAATATAATCTGTCACATCAACAGACTAAAAAGAAATTCAGCAGTCATATTGATAGATTCAGAAAAGGCCATTGACAAAATTCAACACCCATTCATCATAAAAACTCTCAGTAAACAAGGAATAGAGGAAAACTTTTTCATTGTGATAAAGAATCCCAAAAAGTCTACAATGCTAAAGGTTAAAAGTTTTTTGTTTTTGTTTTTGGTTTTGGTTTTTTTTTTTTTAGGGGTGCCTAAGTGGCTCAGCCATTAGGGGTCTGCCTTCAGCTCAGATCATTATTCCAGTCTTGGGATGGAGCTGAGCATTGGGCTTCTTGCTCAGCAGGAAGCCTGCCTCCCTCTCCAACCCACCCCCCCCCCCCGCTTGTGTTCCCTTTCTTGCTGTGTCTCTCTGTCAAATAAATAAATAAAATCTCTTTTTTTTAAGAGACATGAATTGTTGGGGTGCCTGGGTAGCTCAGTGGGTTAAGCCTCTGCCTTCAGCTCAGATCATGATCCCAGCACCACATTGGGCTCTCTGCTCAGCAGGGAGCCTGCTTCCTCCTCTCCCTCTGCCTGCCTCTCTGCCTGCTTGTGATCTCTGTCTGTCAAACAAATAAATAAAATCTTAAAAAGAAAAGAAAAGAAAAGAAAAGAAAAGAAAAGAAAAGAAACATGAAGTGTCAAAAGATAATTCACAAAAGGAGTAAAAACTTGCAAAACATACGATACATTAAAACAGAAAACAAAGCCAAAATATGCTACACCAGTTGTTTAAATACATTAGTCACATGTAATAAGAAGTTCAAAGGTAGGAGGGATTGCAATGGACTCCAAGATAGCATCAGGGATCCAGGCTCTAGTTTCTGTCTTTTTTCTAATATAGTAAATATATCCTCACACTGTTGCCTCATGGCTTCAATGCAGCTCATAGTCTGGCAGGAAAAGATCGGAAAAATGCAGAGGGAGCTGACTGCTTTCAACTTCAGACTTTTTTTTTTTTTCTTTTTAACAGGATGTCCTTCTCTTGGATTTCCAGTGACATCTCATTTATGAGAATTTTATCAAATGGCTACCTGTCACTACAATGGTGTTTGAGAAACAAAGTATTTTCAGCCAGGCTTATTGCTATCACAGACAATATCAGATTCCTTAGGAACAGAGAGGAGTGTGTGTACAGATATTGAGTAAGTGTATATAATACCTACCACATTTATTTGCCAGAATATATAAAAGATTCATATAAATCAATACGTTAAAAGTATGAAACAACCTCATTTACATTTGCATCAAAAAGAATAGAATACTTAGAAATAAATTTAAGCAAGGAGGTAAAAGAACTGTACACTGAAAACTAGAAGACACTGATGAAAGAAACTGAAGAATTAATAGAAAGATATTCCATGCTCATGATCTGGAAAAATTAATATTGTTAAAATATCCATATTTCTTAAACTAAACTACAGATTAAATGCAATCTCTATCTCAATTTTGTTTATTTTTAAGAAATAGAACAAACACTTCTAAGTTTTGTATGGAACTACAAAAGACCCAAAATAGCCAAAGCCATCTTGAGAAAGTAGAACAAAGCTGGAGGTAATACTCTCCCTGAGTTCAAACTGTATTACAAAGCTAATACTATACAAAGTAGTATGGTATTGGCATAAAAACAGATGAATAGATCAATGGAATGGAATAGAAAGCCCCAAAATAAATCCACAAGTATATGGTCAATTATTTATGACAAAAAGCAAGAATTTGCAATGTGGAAAAGAAAATCCCTTCAATAAATGTGTTGGGGGATGCTTTGGTGGTTCAGTTGGTTAAGCGTCTGCCTTCAGCTTAGGTCATGATCCCAAGGTCCTGGGATGGAGTTGTGCCTGGGGCTATCTTTGCTCAGCAGGGAGTCTGCTTCTCCTTAGCCCAACATTTCCCCTATATGTGCTCTTTCTGACAAATAAATAAATAAATAAAATCTTAAAAAATAAATAAATGAATCTTGGAACACTACATCAAAACTAATGATGTACTGTATAGTGACTAACATAAAATTTTTAAAAATAAGTAAGTAAATGTGTTGAGAAAACTGGACAGCAACATGCAAAAAGAAAAAAAAAAAAAGAACTGGACCACCTTCTTACACCACACATAAACATTAACTCAAAATGGATTAAAGACTTGAATTAAGACATGAAACCATAGAACTCAAAGAAGAAAATATAGGCAGTAAATTCCTTGACATTGGTCTTAGCAATGAGTTTTTAGATTTGGCACCAAAAGCAAAGGCAACAAATGTGAAAATAAATGAATGGGACTTCATCAAACTAAAAAGATTCTGCATAGCAAAGAAAACTATCAACAAAATAAAAAAGAAACCTGTTGAGTAGAAGAAAATAGTTGCAAATCATGTATCTGATTAGAGGTTAATATCCAAAATGTATAATAAACTCATACAATTCAATAGTAAAACAACCAAAATACACACACACACACACACACATATCCCAAAAAACAAAAACAAATCCAATTTAAATATGGGCAAAGGATCTGAATAGACATTTTTCCAAGTAAGAAATACAGATGGACAACAAACACATGAACAGATGCTCAACATCACCAATAATCAGGGAAATGCAAATCAATACCATTTTGAGGTATCACTTCATACCTGTTAGAATGCCAAAAAGACAAGAAATAACAAGTGCTGGGCAAGGATGTAGGGTAAGGGGAACCCTTATACACTGTGTGTAGGAAGGTAAACTGGTGCAGCCACTATGGAAAATAGTATGGAGGTTTCTCAAAAAATTGAAAATAAAACCACCATATGATCTAGCAACTCCACTTCCGGGTATTTACCTGAGGAAAAATAAAACACTAAGTCAAAAAGATACACACACACACACACACACATCCCCTTTCACTACTATTATTGCAATAGCCAAAATATGAAAACAGCCTTACTGCCTACTGCCTACTGATGGATGAATGGATAAAGAAAATATGTATTTTTCAACCTTAAAAAATTGAAATCTTGCCATTTAGAGCAACATGGACAGACCTTCAGGGTATTATCTGAATTATTCTAAGTCAGAGAAAGACAAATACTGTACAATCTCATTTATATATAGAATCTCCAAAAACAAAACACAACCAAACAAAAACAGGTTATAGATAGACAACAGATTGGCAGTGGCCAGGGGCAGAAAAAGAGGGAAACACAAAATGGGTGAAGGGAGTCAAAGATACAAATTCCCAGTTATAAAATAAATAACTCATGGGGATGTAATGTACAGCATGGCAACTATAGTTAATAATACTACATTGTATATCTGAAAGTTGCTAAGAGAATTAATCTTGAAATTTCTCATCACAAGAAAAAAACTGTAACTATGTATGGTGACAATATTACCTAGATTTATTGCAGTGATCATTTTTCAATATATACAAATGGTGAAATATCATATTGTACATCTTCAATTAATATAATGTTGTATGTCAATTTTACATTTCAGTTTAAAAAATAAAATAAGAAAGACTACAAATCCAATGTAAAAAGGGAAAAGTTGTGAAGAGACAGTTGACAGAAAAGGAAAATCAACTAGTAAATATGAAACATGAGTAGATACTCAACCTTAGAACCTTAGTAGAAAAGAAGGAAGTAAAATGAAAATTAACTTTAGATATAATTTCACGTCTCTGAAAATACTGTTTTGGCAAGAATAATAAATGATCACTTTTGTTATACTGATAAAGGTCAAATACATCAAATACTGCTGGGCCCCTGAATTAACTGAGGACAGAAAAAATGTCTCTTTGGCTTGGCAACATTAAAGCCACTTCTGATCTTGACAAAGAAGTTTTGATGGACTGGTTGGGTGGGTTAGGAAGCTAAACTGGAAAAGCATTGAAAAGTAAAAGGAAAGTGAATTCAAGGAAATGATATGTAGAAGTTTAGCTAAAAGGCACAGAAGAAAAACAAGCTGGTAGCAAGAGGGCTATGAGGTTGAGGAATGTTTTCTTGTTTTATTTTTAATAGAAATTAGAAGAATGTGTTTTTGTACTGATGCAGTAAGAGAAGGAAAAATTGATATGATGTTCCATAATTATTCCAGATTGAACATCTCCAATACTGAACTGTGTCCTCCCTCCAATCTGCCTGTCCTGCCCGCATCCTTTAATCAATTTAGAGAAGCTCCACCTACTGTTACTTCAACCAAAAGTCATCCTAGACTGCTTCTCTTCGGGCATTTCCATATGATATCACTAAGATACAAAATTAAGCTCCTAAATTATGAAAGTCCCCCTTTCTCCATCCTACTACCAAGATCCTGATTCAGTCACTCTCAGATGATTTTCACAGCTTCTGTTTGATCTGTGTAGTGTCACTCTATAATAACTACCATCTATATTTCTGTCAAATCACTCTCTAACACACATGCCAATCACCTGCTTAAAAACCTCTAATGGTTTCCCAACAACCAAGTTTAATTTTTAAGCTTACTTTCTTGGCATAGCACACTACTGTTCTATGTAATAATCCTACTTATACATATACGCTGGCACATACTATAAATTTCAGATCTTCAACTCTTCCCTAATACTGCCCCCATTTGACCCTACTGTTACTCTGCTTCAGAAATTCATCTCAGCTATAATCTCCCCCTACAAATTTTTGCCTCCTCAGTTTCACCATCCTGAACCCTTCTTCTATGTTCCTGTGGTAGGCAGAACCCTAACATAGTCCCCCAAGATTTTCTGCCTAATTTCCAGCACGATGAATGTGATGAGAATTCATTCAAGTACTGATTATGTTAATTAATATAAGGGATTCTGCAGATGTAATTAAGGTTACTAATTAGTTGACTATGAGTTAATCAAAGGGGAGTCTCTCCAGGTGAGGTCTAATCTAATCACACAAGCTCTTTAAAGGCAGTGTTCTCTTGGGCTGGCTTCAGGAAGTCAAAAAGATTCCAAGTGTGAGGAGGATTCAACACACTTGAAGATGGCGGGAGGTGGGAGGGAGGGGGGTGGAACCCAAGAGGGCACATGATGAGGGATCTCGAGGAACTGAGAGAGGCCGCAAATGACAGCCAACAAAGAGAAAGGAACTAGATTCTACCAGAAACTTGAATAAACTTGGAAGTAGATTATCCCCTAGACCCTCCATATAAGAGCCCAGACTGGCTGGTATAATTTTTGGCCTTGTGAGAGCCTTAGCAGAGAATACAATTGAGTCTGCTCAGATATCTAAATTACAGAACCCTAAGATAATAAATGAGTGCTGTTTCAAGTTTGATAAGTTTGTGGTGATGTTACACAGCAATTCAAAACTAATACAACTCCAAAACTCCTCATGTAGTCTCCCTTACATTTTATGTTTATGGTGCTCTCTCCTCAGTGAGTTTGTGAGCTGCACAGGATAGAAATCATGTTGAAGTGATATCTGTATTCCCCACATCTAACATAGTACTTGACACAAGGAGGGAGGAGAAATGCAAAACAAAGTATAAGTTGAATATCTCAGGGGGATGTTACTATGTCGGTTGAATCCTACAAGAAGCAAACACTGAGATGGAGTTAGGAGGGCAAGGGGTTTATGGAGGTGGGACTAACACTTGTGAAATCTAGAAGACAGAAGATGAGGAATATAGAAACATTTCGGACTTCAGTGCAGACCTGAAAATGTCATGGCCAACCCATGGCAATGAGTGGAGCTTCAGTACATGGAACCTTTTTTTTTCTTTTTTCCAGGTACTATTTTATTTTTTATTTTATTTTATTTTTTTCCCTCCCCAATGTCCATAACCCCACCACCCTTCTCCCAACCCCCCTCCCCCAGGAACTCTCAGTTTGTTTTGTGAAATTAAGAGTCACTTATGGTTTGTCTCCCTCCCAATCCCATCTTCTTTCATTTATTCTTCTCCTACCCCCTTAAGCCCCCATGTTGCATCTCTACTTCCTTATATCAGGGAGATCATATGATAGTTGTCTTTCTCTGCTTGATTTATTTCGCTAAGCACGATATCCTCTAGTTCCATCCACGTCATCGCAAATGACAAGATTTCATTTCTTTTGATGGCTGCGTAATATTCCATTGTGTATATATACCACATCTTCTTTATCCATTCATCTGTTGATGGACATCTAGGTTCTTTCCATAGTTTGGCTATTGTAGACACTGCTGCTATAAATATTCGGGTGCATGTGCCCCTTTGGATCACTATGTTTGTATCTTTAGGGTAAATACCCAGTAGTGCTATTGCTGGGTCATAGGGTAGTTCTATTTTCAACATTTTGAGGAACCTCCATGTTGCTTTCCAGAGTGGTTGCATCAGCTTGCATTCCCACCAACAGGAGGGTTCCCCTTTCTCTGCATCCTCGACAGCATCTGTCATTTCCCAACTTGTTAATTTTAGCCATTCTGACTGGTGTGAGGTGATATCTCATTGTGGTTTTGATTTGTATTTCCCTGATGCTGAGTGATATGGAGCTCTTTTTCATGTGTCTGTTGGCCATCTGGATGTCTTCTTTGCAGAAATGTCTGTTCATGTCTTCTGCCCATTTCTTATTGGGTTATTTGTTCTTTGGGTGTTGAGTTTGCTAAGTTCTTTATAGATTTTGGACATTAGCCCTTTATCTGATATGTCGTTTGCAAATACCTTCTCCCATTCTGTCAGTTGTCTTTTGGTTTTGTTAGTACATGGAACCTTTGAAGTGGAGTCACATGTTGGGCAGAAATGACCAGGCCCAGTAACTCCACCCTGCTCAGTTATGGATCAGGGGATGCCTGGGAAGTGCACTGCCTTGGCTTGAAAGCTGAGGTGGATCCTGAAGGTGCCCAAACTAGAAGCTGTCAACTAACTGTATTTTTTGCAGGTGAAGAGGAACTTCTTTCTATGAAGAAGATCTAAACAATACTGCACTGTATGTAAGGTCACAGTCTCTTAATTAAAACATCACATAAGGTCTACTCATCAAAGCGGAACTATAAGGTTGTCTTCCAGAACACCACACTAAAGAAAGGACTCCAAAATGATCACATCCATGCCTCTAAAATTTAGTTAAGAATCACCCCACCATTTTACAAGAAACGTTATGATCATACTTGCTCCTAATACATATGGATGGTTGTGTTTTTTATCAAAGCAGTAAAATTATTAGACAATTATGCTTAAATTAAGTTAAAACGTCCTCAAGGTTTTAGCCAAGAGAAAATATTCTCACCTCAAGGGCTATGTCAGCTCAGAGAAAAATTCATTTTAATAAACGCTCATGATAATTTTTAAAGGATCTTTGTTTTCTTAGTATTATTAAAATGCAATTTTAAAGAGAAAACTCTTAGATTGCTCTGTCTGAATTCATACAACTTTGTTTTACGGCCATCTCTCTTAGTTGTCTCAACAACTGTGCTCAGAATTAAATAGGTGTGAATTCTAAGCAAAACTTTTCAAAGCTTCCGTTATCGTTTCACAGGTATCAAAAAGAATTAGAAGCTGTTCTTTTTTTTAAAGAGTGCTGGGTGTTTTAGAGGAAAGGAAGTCTGGCAACACACTAAAGGAAGAGTCACCTTCAAAAGCAGCTGCCAAATCATGTTCTTTGATGAGTCCCATATTTGAGAATATCAACATTATATCAGTGATAATATGATAATTAAGGATACATATTTTCCCCAAACCTTCTACATTCTTAGGTACATGAGTATAAAAATTCCCAATACAAACTGTTCTCAGAAATATAGTTTTAGACTTAATTATATCAAGCGGCATTGTCACAACCACAGCCTGGATGAGATCCCCCCCCCCCCATCTGCTGATATCTTTGGTAATATTGGTCCTCTTCCACCAACATCTCCCCACCCAACTTCTGGCCTGGGTATTGGAACATATCTTAATTGCCATGATGAGGTTTAGTTGTATCACATTAGATAAGTAATAGAATTTCTGGAGGTATAATAGTTCTATCTTATCTACAGGGGATATGTTCCAAGACCCCCAGTGATGCCTGAAATCACAGATAGGACAGAACCCTATACACACTTCTTTCCCTATACATACATACATACATACCTAAGATAAGATTTAATTTATAAAATAAGCACAGTAAGAGATTAACAACAGTAACTAATAAAATACAATAAGTGTAACAACATACTGTTACAAAAGTTATTTGAATGTGGTCTTTCTCTCTCTCAAAATATCTTATACTACACTCACCTTTCTTCTTGTGATGATGTGAGTTGATAAAATGCCTCCTCCATCAGATCAAGAGAGGTGAGTGACATAGGCACTGTGATGCGGTTAGGCTACTACTGACCTGACAATAAGTCAGAAAGAAGATGGCCTGCCTCAGGACTGTGGCCTGACTACATAGGTAATTCAAACCACAGAAAGCAAAACCACAGATAAGGGGGGACTATGACATTAAAAAAAAAAAAAAAAAATCTCAGAAGAATTCACCTTTAAACTTATTTACCAGAATTCATTCTTTTTCTGGCTTCAATTTATACTTCTTTACTAATCAGCATGGAAAAAAAAAAAAGTCATTTTAAGGGAAAACCTAGTAACACTTCCACACCCTTAATATCAACAGTAAAGACAGAAGCCCAGAATTGTGTGCCTTATGAAAGAATCCTATACTACCCATATTTTCTTAACCTTTTACTCGCTACCCCTGGATAACCACATTAGTCTTCTGTCCTTCAAATCTTAACATCTCCTGAGGTGTGCTCGCTCTCAGCTGATGGTCTTATTTCCCATCATTTAGAAGAGTAAGGCTATCAGAAGGGGTTTTCCACATGCTCCCATTTCCATATCTACCAACCTGCCTGCAGCTGAACCCTTGCACATTCACTGCCTCCTTACCCATTGCTACGGAGGAGTGCTTTGAACCAGACCTTCTGCTGGTGCACTAACTCCCTTCTCATCTTGTTTCCTCAGGCACAACTCTCCCCTTTTCCTGTGGGCAACATCCCTCTCAACTAAATCATTCACAGGAGCACAGAAAGGCAATGTTTTATCTTCCATATTAAAAAAACAAATAGACAAAAATAAAGAAAGAAAGAGAATGTGTGTATACTCTTGACCTAACACCCAGATCCAGCAAGTGTTGTTTTCAAAAAAAAAATCCTAAAAGCATATAGATGTCCTCCCTGTCTACTTTCTCTCCTCTCTTTTTCTCTCTGCCCAAAATGGCTCTGGTGAAGGTCAGCATAGCACAATCAAGTAATCAAATTTTTGTCCTTAACTTAGCCTATAAATATAATTTGTCATAACTGACATTTTCTGATACCTTCTTCACTTGTCTGCTAGGGCCCCTCTTTCATGATTATCCACCCATCACACCAGCTGCTTCATTTCTTCCCCACGTTCCATATTTCTTACCAAGTATCTAGGACTCAAGTCCCAGGATATGGCTTCCCTTTCTGTCCACACACACTTCTTTGGATATTTCTTTTATTCTTGAGGATATAAATACTATCTATATTCTGAAGAACCCTCCACTACCACATTACACCTCCTGTCTTGACCTGTCTCACAGAACTCCACAGACAGTTAAGTCCAAACTGCTTACTCCCCGCCTACACTTGCATATCTAGTGGGAATCTCAAATTTATCACATAAAAACTAAAGCCCAGGCCTCCCTCTTTCGTGAAAAAGGATATTGCCTTAAAATATCCTCTATTTAGTCCATGGAAACTTCCTCCTACTTGAAGCCAAAGAACCTGAAAAACTTTGGTTTCTCTCCCTTTCACACCTCCCCTTAATTCATCAGCAAATCCTGTTGACTCTAACCTTCAAAATGTATTCAGAATCTGCCACTTTTTAATCACCTCCATTGCTACCACCCTAGTGCAAAACTATAATCATCTCTCCTCTGGATTACTGCAAGAGACCTTTAACTAGGCACCCTACATCCATTCTTAAACCTGTACACCTTATACCCACCCTAAGCAAGATCTCATTTCTTCTCTGGTCAAAACCCTGGAATAGTTTCCCATCTCACTATATCAGTTGGGATTCTGAAGAGAAACTGAACGAGTAGAATAGAACCAATTGAACTGAAAATTGAACCAAAATAAGGAGACTTGGGTATGCCTAGGTGGCAAAGTCAATTAAGCACCTATCTCATCTCAGGTCATCATCCCAGGGTCATGGGATTGAGTCCCATGGGGACTGCTTGCTGAGCAGAAAGCCTGCTCCTCCCTCTGCCTGCTGCTCCTCCCCCAGTTTGTGTGCTCTCTTTCTCTCTCTCTTTGATAAATAAATTTTTTTAAAAAAGAGATTTATATTTTGGCAAAATTAGCAAGACAGGAAATAACATGTGTTGGAGGGGATGTGGAGAAAGGGGAACCCTCTTCCACTGTTGGTGGGAATGCAAGTTGGTGCAACCACTTTGGAGAACAGTGTGGAGATTCGTCAAGAAATTAAAAATAGAACTTCCCTATGACCCTGCCATTGCACTCCTGGGTATTTACCACAAAGATACAGATGTCATGAAAAGAAGGGCCATCTGTACCCCAATGTTTATAGCAGCAATGGCCAGGGTCGCCAAACTGTGGAAAGAACCAAGATGCCCTTCAACGGATGAATAGATAAGGAAGATGTGGTCCATATACACTATGGAGTATTACGCCTCCATCAGAAAGGACAAATACCCAACCTTTGTAGCAACATGGACGGGACTGGAAGAGATTATGCTGAGTGAAATAAGTCAAGCAGAGAGAGTCAATTATCATATGGTTTCACTTATTTGTGAAGCATAACAAAAAGCATGGAGGACATGGGGAGTTAGAGAGAAGGGAGTTGGGGTAAATTGGAAGGGGAGGTGAATCATGAGAGGCTATGGACTCTGAAAAACAATCTGAGGGGTTTGAAGTGGCGGGGGAGGGGGGTGGGAGGTCGGGGTACCAGGTGGTGGGTATTATAGAGGCACGGATTGCATGGAGCACTGGGTGTGGTGAAAAAATAATGATACTGTTATGCTGAAAATAAATAAACTTAAAAAAATTTTAAAAAGAAAGATACAAAAGAAAAAAAATAAAAAGAGATTTATATAAAGGAATCAGCTCATGTGATTGTGGGAACTCTCAAGTCTGAAAATTAGAGGGCAGTCCAGCATGCTGAAAACTTGGGTAGAAGCTGATGTTGTAGTCATATGGCTGAATGTCCTCTGCTCAAAGAAACCTCAGGGTTTGCTCTCAAAGACTTTCACCCAATTGGATTAGGCCTACCACATTAACAAGGGAATCCCCTTTAAATTCAACTGATTGTACATATTAACCACATATACAAAATAGTTTCACAACACCTAAATTAGTGTTTGATTAAATACCTGGGTTATAGAACAGCCAATTTGATGTATAAAACTAACAATCACGTGACTCAAAGTCAAAAATCCTCAAAATCACTTCAAAAGCCCCATATAATCTAGCCCTGTGTTTGCTCTCACATCATTTCTCTCCATTCTCCCTCTGATTTGTACTGCTCCAGACACATTGGCTTCCTTATGTTTGCAAACTCATCAAGAAGGGGCGCGTGGGTGGCACAGTCAGCTCAGGTCATGATCTCAGGGTCTCAGGGTCATGAGATCGAGCACTGCATTAAACTCTGTGCTCAGCACAGAGTCTGCTGGACATTTTTCTCCATCTCCCTGTGCCCCTCCCTCTGCTCTCTTGTGCTCTCTCTCTAAAATAAATAAATAAATCTTTTTTTTTTTTTCATTTCATAAGTCTAGTTTTATTTCTTTCTTTTTTTTTTTAATGTTAGGTAGTCACCATACAGTACATCATTAGTTTTTGATGTAGTGTTCTAAGATTCACTGTTTGTGTATAATACCAGGTGATCCATGCAATATGTGCTCTCCTTAATACCCATCACCGGGCTAACCCATCCCTCCACCCACCTCCCCTCTAAAACCCTCAGTTTCTCAGAGTCCATAGTCTCTCATAGTTCATTTCCCCCTCCAATATCCCCTCCTTCACTTTTCCCTGCTTTATCCTAATGTTCTTCATGCTAGACTTCATGTTTCACAAATTAAGAGAAACCATATGATAATTGACTTTATTTGCTTGACTTATTTCACTCAGCATAATCTCCTCCAGTACCATTCATGTTGATACAAAAGTTGGGTATTCATCCTTTCTGATGGCTAAGTAATATTCCATTGTCTATATGGACTGTATCTTCTTTATCCATTCATATTGAAGGGCATCTCGGCTCCTTCCACTGTTTGGCTATTGTGGATTTTGCTGCTAGGAACATTGGGGTGCATATGGCCCTTCTTTTGACGATGTCTGTATCTCTGGGGTAAATATCCAGTAGTACAATTGCTGGGTCACAGGGTAGCTCTATTTTTAATTTTTTGAGGAATCTCCACACTGTTTTCCAAAGTGGCTGCACCAATTTTCATTCTCACTAACAGCATAAGAGGGTTCCCCTTTCTCCACAACCTCTTCAGTATTTGTTGATTCTTGCCCTGATTTTTGCCATCCTAACTGGTGTAAGGTGGTATCTCAATGTGGTTTTGATTTGAATCTCCCTAATGGTTAATGATAATGAACATTATTTCAAGTGTCTGTTAGCCATTTGTATGTCTTCTTTGGAGACAGTTTCTGTTCATGTCTTCTGCCCATTTTTTGACGTGATTATCTGTTTTGTGTGTGTTGAGTTTGAGGGGTTCTTTATGGATCTTGGATATCAGCCCTTTGTCTGTAGAAGATATTTGCTAATATCTTCTCCCATTCCATGTGTTGCCTCTTTGTTTTGTTTTGTTGACTGTTTCCTTTCCTGTGCAGAAGATTTTTATCTTGATGAAGTCCCGAAAGTTCATTTTCGCTTCTGTTTCCTTTGTCTTTGGAGATGTGACAGATGTTGAAGAAGTTACTGCCTATGTACTCCTCTAGACTTTTGATGGATTCCTGTCTCACATCGAGGTCTTTCATCCATTTTGAATTTATCTTTGTGTATGGTATAAGAGAATGGCTGAGTTTCATTCTTCTGTATATATCTGTTCAATTTTCCCAGCACCATTTATTAAAGAGACTGTCTTTTCCATTGGTTATTTCTTCCTGCTTTGTCGAAGATTATTTGACCATTATAGAGTTGAGGGTCCATATCTGGTCTATCTCTTCTGTTCCACTGATCTATGTGTTTGTTTTGTGTCAGTACCATGTTGTCTTGGTGATCACAGCTTTGTAATATAGCTTGAAATCAGGCAATGTGATGCCTCCAGCTTTGTTTTTCTTTTTCAACATTTCCTTGGCAACTCAGGGTCATTTCTGGCTCCATATACATTTTTAGGATTGTTCCAGCACTCTGAAAGATGCTGTTGGTATTTTGATCCGGATGACAGGGAAAGTATAGAATGCTCTGGGCAGCATAAACATTTTAACAATGTTTATTCTTTGCACCCATGAGCATGAAGTGTTTTTCCAACTTTTGTGTCTTCTTCAATTTCTTTCATGAGTGTTTTATAGTTCCCAGAGTATAGATCCTTTACCTCTTTAGTTGGTTTATTCCAGGGTATCATATGGTTTTGAGTGCTATTGTAAATGGAATCAATTCTCTAATTTCTCTTTCTACAGTTACATTGTTAGTGTATAGGAAAGCAACTGATTTCTGCACATTGATTTTGTATCCTGTATATATCTGTTCTGTTAGCTTTTTTTTTCTGTTAGCTTTTTCGTTACTGGTTATTGGTCTATTCAGGTTGTCAGTTTCTTCCTATTTTAGCCTTGGTAGTTTATACGTTTCCAGGAATGTATCCATTTCTTCCAGGTTGCTTAACTTATTGGCATATAGCTCTAGATAATAATTCCTGATAATTGCTTCTATTTCCTTGATATTAGTCATGATCGCTCCCTTTTCATTCATAATTTTATTAATTTGGGTCTCTTTTCTTTTGGGTAAGTCTGTCCAGTGGTTTGTAGATCTTAATTCTTTCAAAGAACCAGCTTTTAGTTTCATTGATATGTTCTATTGTATTTCTGGTTTCTAATTCATTGATCTCTGCTGTAATATTAATTATTTCCCCTCTAATGTGTGGTTTAGGCTTAATTTGTTGTTGATTCTCCAGTTCTTTAAAGTGTAGAGATAGTTTGTGTATTTGGGGTTTTTCTGTTTTTTTGAGTGATGCTTGGATGGCTACATAGTTCCCCCTTAGGACTGACTTTTCTGTACCCAATAGGTTTTGGACTAATGTGTTTTTGTTCCTGTTGGTTTCCATGAATTGTTTAAGCCCTTCTTTGATTTCTTGGTTGACCCAAACATTCTTGATCAGGATGGTCTTTAGCTTCCAAGTGTTTGAATTTCTTCCAAACTTTTTCTTGTGGTTGATTTCCAGTTTCAAAGCACTGTGGTCTGAGAATATGCAGGGAATAATCTCAATCTTTTGGTATCGAGTGAGCCCTGATTTGTGACCCAATATGTGATCTATTCTTGAGAAAATTCCATGTGTACTCAAGAAGAATGAGTATTCTGTTTTTTTAGGGTGGAATGTTCTGTATATAATAACTTCGAGGTCCATCTGGTCCAGTGTGTCATTCAATGCTCTTGTTTCTTTGTTGATTTTCTTTCTATTGCTAAGAATGGAGCATTGAGGTCTCTTACTATTAACGTATTATTATCAATAGGTCTCTTTATATTGATTAACAGTTAGCTTATGTAGTTCCCATGTTGAGGGCATAGATATTTACAATTGTTAGAGAACTTCTTGTTAGATAGACCCTTTAAGAATGATATAGTGTCCTTCTGTATCTCTAACTACAGTCTTCAGCTTAAAATCAAATTTGTCTGATATGAAAATTGCTACCCCAGCTTTCTTTTGAGGTCCGTTCCATGAAAGATGGTTCTCCATCCCTTCACTCTCAGTCTGGATGTATCTTTAGGTTCAAAATGAGTCTCTTGTAGACAGCATATGGATGGGTCCTCTTTTTTATCCAATGTGAAGCCCTGTGCCATTTTATGGGAGCATTTACGCTGTTCACATTGAGAGTGATTATTGAAAGAAATGATTTCTTTGTCATCATGTTGCCTATGAAGCCTTTGTTTCTATAGACTGTCTCTGTAAATTTCTATTCTATATCACTGTTGGGGTCTTTCTCCTTTTATAGAACCCCCCCCCTTAATATTTCTTGCTGGGTCAGCTTAGTCGTCACATATCCTTTCAGTTTCTGCTGGGCCAGCTTAGTCGTCATATATCCTTTCAGTTTCTGCTGGTCCTGGAAGCTCTTGATCTCTCTATCCATTCTAAATGACAGCCTTAGCTGCATGTTCTTCTCATTTAGTATCCTAAATATGTCCTGCCAGCCTTTCCTGGCTTGCCAGGTCTCTGTAGACAGGTCTGATATTATTCTGATATTCTTCCCTCTGTACATAGGAATCTCTTCCCCCTAACTGCCCTTTAGATTTGTTCCTTGGTTCTAAGATTTGCAAATTTTACTATTACATACCAGGACGTTGATCTCTTCTCCTTGATCTTGAGAGAGGTCCTTTCTGCCTCCAGGACATGAATGCTTGTTTCATTCCCCAGATTAGGGAAGTTCTCAGCTATGATTTGTTCAAATATATCTTCTAGTTCTCTCTCTCTCCACCCCCTCAGGGATCCCCATAATTTTGACATTGGAATGTTTCATGGCATCACTTATTTCTCTAATTCTGTTTTCATGGATTTTAAGCTGTTTTCCAGGCCTTCTCCTATTCCTTCTTTTCTATCAATTTGTCTTTTAGATCACTAATTTGTTCTTCTGCCTCATTTACCCTAGCACTTAGAGTATCTAGATTAGATTGGATCTCGTTGATAGCATTTTTAATTCCTGCCAGATCAGCTCTCATTTCTGCCCGTAGAGAACCTATGTTGCTCTTAATGGTTTCCTCTATCCTAGCTATTGTCTGCATAAAGTCTAAAGTCTATTTCCAACATCTTGCTTGTATCCACATCCATTTGTTTTGTGGCAGAGGTCACAATCTCTGAATCTTTCCTGTGTTAGGGGTTCTTCCTCTTAGTCACTCTGCTGAGGGGTGGTTAAGGGAATGTACAGAGTCCAAATTATTGACCACAACCCAAGCAAGATGCACCTGTTTTATAGGGACTTTATAGGACTATCTTGTTCTTCCAGCCTGTCTTCTGGGGAAAGGTTCTGCTGTGCTGTTATTCAGGCAACCCTGTATGGGCAGAGTTGCCCTGCCCCCTGGGGGGGGGATGGGCTCAGTGAAAATAACTTTGGGCGGCTTTTGTTCTCTGGTGGCTTTCCCTGGTGGCTTTCCACATTTCTGCCATGAGTCAGAACAGAAATGACTGTATCCAAACTTCTGTCTCAGAGCAGAGAGACCACAGTCTGTTCTCTAGTGGGCTCTCCAGGCCACAGAGTCTCTGTTTCTGTCTGTACTGCTAAAAACCGCAGTGTCCTGGTTGTGTGCCCCACAGCAGCACTCCTAGCCCTCACTTCCAGGTCCATGCACGTTTCTGCCCTTTGTGCTTCTAAAACCACCGGCTGCCCCCAGTTTGCACACATGCCCTTGCAGCTCCAGGTTTCTGTCTGGGGGTTGCCCTAAAGTCCTTTCCCTGCTGCTACTCTTCTGTGAGTCTGTGCCCAGTCCCCAGCATGGGAGGCTTTTGCACTCCAGTGGCAAAGGATCCCGGAGGCTCCCTCCCTTCCATTTATCTTCCAATATCTGCCTGCAGAATCATGGCTCCCTGTTTCATACCTTGAAACCAAATACCAGATATTCTGTTTATAGAGATCCAGATATGTCTTCTTTCCTCTCAGGCTGATTTTGTGGGTGTTCAGAATGTCTGGTAGAGATCCTGCTCAATTCAGGGAACCAGTTGAAATAGGGTCCCCTACTCCTCTGCCATCTTTTTCTCAATAAATAAATATTTTTTTAAAACCTCATCAAGTATACTCTTTATGAATATTTGTTGTTCTTTCTGAAATATTCTTCCGTAAAGGTGTGAAAGACTCCACTTAGATTAGATTTTGCTCAAATGCCACCACCTTCACCTCTTTCCTGCTTTATTATCCTCCATAGCACTGTGTCATCACAATCTGACATACAATATCTATGTGCTAATTTATTTATTGTCTATCTTCTCCCACCAGGACAGAAGCTCCAGGAAGGCAGGGATCTTTGTTATATTCACTGAGAACAGTGTCTGAAACACAGTAACTACTCAATGACCATCATTTAAATTAATTATGTTTTTAAGCATTTCTTAGAGATTTCTATATGATTACACTGAAGGATTTCCAATGAGTGCAGTGAAAGGGCATTGGACTATGGATTTATGAACCTGAGTCTAACGGTGACTGTGCCATTCACCTTTCTTTCTCTACAGCAAATTGCTTCACTACTCCAGGATACAGACTTCCTCAACAGAACAAGGAAACTGAATGAAGTTCTTTCCACTTGAAAAACCTGACCTTGCTCCTTTCCTCCATATCTTATTTAAATAGAACCTCAAAGGACACTAAAGATCAACAAGTCTTTCCAAGTTTTTTACATTGTATATTTCCTAGCTATAAATAACATTATATGTATTATAATTATATTATTATAATGTATAAGTACATAACTATTACAAAGCATAAAGTAATTACCCTGTAACTGAAGAAACATAAATAAGTTGAAACAGATATGGTTGTAAGGACTTACTATGCTGACAAATTAAGAATGCCTTCTCCCATGTTCCCTCCCTATTCCAATGTTATACACACAGAGCCACATATTACTGTAATTGATGGCACATTTGGAGGGTCTATTCCATATTTCAGAAGCTAAAGACAGACCTGCAAGCTTTGGCAGGTCCATCTCTTCACAGAGACACCACCCTTTCTTCCTCCATACTTAGAGCATACTTAGAGCATTCTGTTCTCCTTACCTTCTATGCAATATGGTCGCATATTTTAGTTTCCCCTTCTCCTGGTCCCTGAGCATCTACTGTCTTTCTGAAATAAAGCAGCAGTTACACATAAGTAATCACTTTGTTTTCAGCTGCTCGAAGGCCTTGTGAATTCCATCATGAGGGCCCCACAGGTCTTACCTGCCTTTCTTTATAGGAATTAATAACTGGTGTCACTAATTGGCAGTTTCGGCGATTTCAATGACCCACTTTCTCTTTATCACTCTCTCTCATTCAGACACAGAATTATAAGTATTCATTGTCCATAAGACTTAAAGTTGAAATAGTCAATACTTTACAACCCTAACAACAATCAGTATAAGAGGCTTGTGCAACACTCTAGCACATTTGCTCTTGCCCAGGAAACTTTCATTTCCTATGAAAGAGAGACAATGAAGAATCTTATATAATCAATATCTCAGATGTTGAGTTTCTCTAATCTTTTCAGCTCTAGGAAAGGAACCATGTCAATTATAATTATAATGTGAATTTTTACAGGGTTTTACTTTCACTAGCTTAGTAATAGATTACATTTGTAAACCATCCAGGAAAAAAGATTCCCAGCTAAAATTCAAAAGGTCAGCTTAGTTCTAACTGCAAGCACAGGCACAAGTAAATTGGTGCTACTGCAAAAGAAATGCATAGAGACCAATTAGAGGTAAAATCTAAGATTGAACATAGACACAAAAGACTTTAATTGAAGTTAATCTCACATTAGAGAAACCCATTAAGTGAACAAGGCAAATTGAAACAGTCATTAACAATGCAGATGTGCTTGACAAGCAAGTCTTAGCCTTTTAGGCAATGCAGACCAGTCCTAAAACTCTTGCCTCTTTATCTCCATCAGGACATTAAAAAAAAAAAAAAAAAAAAAAGTGAGTTATCAAGATTGAAAGAGTACATTGTTAATTCTAGATTATTTCTAGTTTCTCACTTGCGCCCTTCAGATTTGCATGGAACCAGTAAAACTGAGAATCTAGAGAATTATGTTAAAATGTTGAAAACTGAATCACCAGTTTAGTGCTACAAATTCCTCCAACATGCCTGCAAATTATTGACCACTTTTGGATCCCTACTAAATTCAAGGCCCTGTCCTAAACCCATTACATACATTATCTCAATTAAGTATCTGGGACTCTGCACAGTAGGCATTATTACTCACTTTTTATGACTTAGAATACTAAGGTTCAAAAAGGTTAAGACAATTTACCCAAGGCTATTCAACTAATTAGTGAGAAAACTCAGATGCAAACTTCAGTGTATCGGACTCCACAGCTCTGTTCTTTTTACTACTCTGTACCAAAATGAGTCACCACTGATATTCAGAGAGCAGTACCCTTTTTTTTTTAACTCCAGGGAATTTAGAATCTCCTGGTAGGGTTACAGCTAAAAAGAGGTCTCTCATCTTCCTTCGAAGATCACAGAGATACAATGTCTGGGACTCCTGCAAAAGGTCACAGTGAAATGAGCAAGAAGGTTAAAGAAACCCTTTCCAGGGCTACTGAGAGCCAAGACTGCTGAGCCAGAAGGGAATAACTAAAAGTAACCTTTTGATCACTAAAATACACATCATTTTCTCCATGCATGTGTGTTTCAACATTTTGTATCCAATTTATTGATCCAATTTATTGCTAACCCTTGGGTAGCACTTCAGAGTGCTACAGCGGTCCTGCAGTCAGGTTGGAGACATGACATACTTCAGAATCCCTACCTATTTCTGAGAGCCTATCATGCACTAATGACTCTGGGGGATCAAACATGGCCAAAATCTTCACAACACCCTTGAGACAAGAGGAAACTCAAGTGTGATTTAACTCCCCTTACAAGCCAAAAAGCTAGTAAAGTAAAATCAAACAAATGAATGAATGAGTAACTGAGAAAGAAGAAATAGGGCTTTATTTTCTAAAAAATAAAAATGACTTGCTATGGGAAGGTGGACCAGTCCAAGTCACTACAAGTCTGCCAGCTCCCCATTTCAGTCACACTGCTGACCTTGAGCACCTTCCACACAGAATTTCTGGGCTCCCACTGAGGAGAAAAGGCAATGTAGGTCTGATTTCATACCTAGAATTAAAGCTAAATCAATAGCATCTGTGTTAGTTTCCTATTACTGCTATAACAAATTAGTTAAAGCAACACAGATTTATTATCTTACAATTCTGAAAGGCAGAGGTCCAAATAGGCCTTACTGAGTATAAATATCAAGGTGCTGGCAGGGTTCCATTTCTTTCGCAGGCCCTAGAGAAAAATCAATCTCCTTGTCTTTTCCATCCTGAAAGGTCACCTGCAGACCTTAGCTCCTGGCCCCTTCTTCTCAGATCCAACAGCTCAGGAGCAACATGTAGTTCTTCCTCCTGACTCTCACAACAACTTCTGGCTGCCTATTCCTCTTAGGACCTCTGTGGCTACACTGGACTCACTCAAATAATTCATGAGTGATCTCTCCCTCTGAAAGTCCTTAATTTAATAACATCGGCTAAGTCCCTTTTCCCACATAACCTAACATATTCACAGGTACCATGGATTGGGATGCAGACATCTTTGGAAGCCTATTAGTATGCCTGCCACAGCATATTTGTCTGGAATTTCTATTCACTGATCTGGAAACAAAGACTTAAAAGAGTTCATAATAAAAAAGATGCAATGGCTACCGCTTTTGTATAAAAAAAGATGGTAAAAACACTTTTGAATATTATGTAACAAAATTCTTAGTATGACTTCAAGAAGCAAAACTGTTCAACCTCGACATCCAAGAAATGGCTCACATTTGAGTTACATTATACAATAAACCAAAGCATCTTTGATGAGGAGAGAAGCAATCTCCTCTACAGTAAAAATAAATGTCATAAAATTTAAAGCCAAAAGACATGAGCAGGGGGAGGGTGTCTATTTTACCAAAGAATGACTCACCAGCTTGAATTTTAGTCTCTTCTAGCTACTAGCTGGGTGATGGCAGGTTAAGGTACTTGTGAAATCTGTGCCTCAGTTTCTCATATGTAAAATCATAGCTGTCACAATACCACAGCTATGTTTTAGGGGACTGTTAAAAGGATGAAAGATCATGCGCCTAAAGTACTTATCACAGGGCTTGGTCCAGGGGAGTTGGTAGGTACATAGTAAATACTCTATTTTCACCTGTTTTAACTCTGTTATTATACAAGAACGCCTGTGCAAGTATTTCCCCATTGTATGGCTAAAATGTACATTTCTGTTCCTGCATGGAATCTGGCTTCAGGAGAGTTCCTACAGAGCTATAACTCCTTTCATTATAATATTTTACAAAATTGCCTGATGAACTGCCCAATAACAAATTAAAGACATGTTTTGACAATTAAATTACACAAAGCTCCAAATGCCATAATCACAAAACTAAAAATAGACAACACTGGAATGCTAATTCAGCTAAAAGAACACCAATAGGAAGATTTACCGTCTGCAGGCTATCACAGAGGACTTAAATAATTTTCTGACTTGAATTAGAGGTCAGTTCAATAAATAAAGAGCTATATAGATCTTACAATGTAAATATAATTACTAACCTCTCTTTCTAGTTCCTTTAGGTCATTAAATAGTTCCTGACACCACCTCCCCAAGTCAGCATTCAAAATGAAAAGGTTTCTAACCTAGCTGATCATACACAAATTACTTCAAATCTCAATTAAGCTAGGATGTATGAGCCTTTTTTCAAATTGGATGCTAAATATCAAGCAGATAATACACTCCCTATTCAAATCTAAAACAAATCTAACTACAAAAATGTACATATTATTCTGTAAATTAAAAGAAAAATATTGACAGTTATCTAGAGGAAATAAACTTATTTTGGTTGTCAAAATATCTAGTGCTATATTTGTGGACTGACAATTTAATAAAACAAGCTTTTTTCCTAGTAGAAAATCAAACATCAAAGAAGGGGATTTCATCAATAAAACAACTGGAATATCTTCTTGGTGTCATACCTGTGGCATATATATCAATGTGCATATTTTGATCCAAAAATCTATAAAAAGTTCCACTTACAAATTTTATACTTTCACCAGCTAGTTATGTAAGCTGCAGACTCCATCTACAGGCCCTTATACTCATGAACAAAATATATCAAAGCAACATAATTTATCTTTTATTAATATTATTTCCTATGAGAAACTTACTTTATGGTTTCCTATCTTTTGTGAAATTTGAGTAAAAATAATAAAACTGTTATTGCCTTTAAAATGTAAAACTACAACTAGAGATTAGAGACACATATAACACTGTCAGCCAAGGCAAAGGTATTCTATCCTTGCCAAAGCAGCAGAGAGCATGACGCCAAAGGCCTTCCCGCTTCCATCAGTGTCATTTCACTGGACTTGGGATGAAGGATCAGAGCAAGCTTATATCCCAATGGCTGCTAGATCACTGGGGTTTTAACATTTTCATAGAATTGGATCTTAAGGGATTTACAATGGGAGCCTTTAGCTATCTACAACTCTTAACGTTTTTTTTGAAGTTGGGAAAACTATTAAAATAAGAAGAATGTAAAATGGCAAGTGCCTTGATGTGAGGCCTTTGCAGCAGGATATGGTGTTAAATGAAGCTAACCAATTTCCACTTTGTAGTTTTGATAGATGTCCAGAGGGCTTTCTGGAAGTAAAACCAAATGAAAGAAACAAAAGCTGAGTGATCATTTCATCAGGGAACTCTTGGTTTATACTGTAAGTTCAATTTAGGCAAGTCAATATCAGAAAACTCAAGCAATACTAAAGAACTTTTCTTCCCCAAAACTCATTTCATCTCTTATCCAGGAGTAGGCCCTAATGTACATTTTGTCATTTTTCTGAAGTTAGACTTCTCTTATTTTTCCTATCTAGGAGACAACATTACTGAGTCCACCCCTGGTCTACAGAAGCTATAATATATTACTTCCATATACAGATGAGTGCTTTCCACACAGCAAGTCTGCTGAAAATTTTAGTCAAAAGACATTTTCTGAGCATCCACAATGTATTATGACTTCTGCTAAATTCTGAGACTAAACCAATGATCCAGAGAGGTATAGACCTGCCTTCACAGGACTTACGGTCTACCTGTAGAAACAAACAATAAACAACATGTGATAAGCACTGTGAAGCAGAACAGGATGTTATGAGAGCTCTTAATAGATTTGACTAAGTAGGACCTCAGAGAATGAGGGCCCCTCAACACAGACACACAAACACACACACACACTCACACACACACACACACAAACACACACACCCTTAAAGAGAGGAAAAATTAGGCAATGTGTACATCTGGCTTAGGTGGATATAGGCTGTGAGGGTGCATGTCCAAGAAGTCAGGAGAGAACCAGTGGCTGGTGATCTCTGTAACTTACAGTATAGTAAGACACCAGTTTCCAAGTCACTTCACACACAACCATTCATGAAAGGACAAATTTTGTTCAAAAGTGAGACTAACATAAGGACATTTTAGAACTGTAATGCCTCAGAATAGGAATACCTATCCCTGAGAGATATTTTGTAAAAGAATTACTGGGGAAGTTACAAGTAGAAAAATGAAGCCAGGAAGAAGTATTAGAATTCAAGAAATAATGGTAAGTTACTCAATGTATTACAAAGTTTAAACAAGTAATGATTATTAAAACAGTTAACACACGTGTAGATGGGGGAAGGGGAGAAGTGCTTGGGCTGGGACTGGGACACAGAAGTGGAAATTAAAGGATGCAACCCATCTTACTTACTGTCTTTTAGGGCATATGGCTGCTTAATAACTTTAATTTTTCTTAGTATAATTTTTTAATTATAAGTTTTATTTCTGCTGAAATAGGGCAGGATACATTAGAAGAATAAAAACAGAAGTATCATTTCAATTTAGAAAACACAAAACAAAAAATCAATAGAAAAAAAGCAAACATGATGCCTCTAACTAAATCCAGGAATGAAGGCAATAAAACAAAGAGATAACATGGTGAATAGAAAGCACAAGGCAAGATGGCACGATTTCCATCAACACAGTAAATATAAACGTGCTTAGTTTATCTTTTAGAAGACAATTTCAAATTTGTTAAAACAAACTAATCTTCTAATCATAGCCTATTTTAAAGTAACACAGATTTTACAGAAAGGACATAAGAAAGTTGAAAATAAAGGCAAATGCTAGCAAAATAAAGCTGAGTTGGCGATAGCACACAAAAGAGAATTCAAAGCAAAAGCTTTAAAAGAAACAGCTTTCAAGCAGGCTAACAACATACTGATAAATCAATAATCCAATAAGAAGGCATAAAAATCATAAATTTTAAACATCTAACAACATTAAGTTGAAACCTTATAAAAGAAGAAGTGATATTCCCAAAGAGAAATGGATAAACCCATACATAGTTCACAGTAGGAAAATATAACACATTTCAGTTAGAAATCAACAGATAAAATAGAAAAGAATCTAAGTACAGAGTATTTTAATCCAACATCTAAGTTTAATAACACATTAAATATAATATATATTATAAATATAATATAATATAAATATAATATAATTTAATAACACAATATAATATAAAATAATATATAATAATATAATTTAATATAAAATATAAATATTTTAAATATAATATAAAATATTTAATATAAAATAATATAATTTAATAACACAATACAATATAAAATAATATATAATAATATAATTTAATATAAAATATAAATATTTTAAATATAATATAAAATATAAAATATTTAATATAAAATAATATAATTTAATAACACATTAAAAATAACACATTCTTTTTTAGCACATTTACACACAAAAAAGTAATTTTATATCAAGTTATAAAACAAATATCAACAAGATTCCAAAACTTGACATCTTATAAGGCTTATTCACTGGCTATATTAGAAGAAAAAAAAATCAAAAACAAAAACAAATAAACAAAAAAACCCAGAAAAATCCACACATCTTAAAATTAAAACCCACAGTCCCAGTCATTGCACTACATGGGAAATTAAATGCAAATTACAAACTAGTTATTACAGATCTTCCCAAGGATACATGCACAAAGATGTTAATTAATCATTATTTTAAACAACAAATAAAATTTTAGGGAAAAGTCCATTCTTCAATAGGATAAGTAAAATTGCCAAATAATATATAGGACATTTATACCACGGAGTACTAGTTGTATCTGTAGACACTACCATGAACAGATTTCCAACACAAATCACTGAAAAAAGCAGGCTGTAAAAAATATGTAGCATATAATATCATCCACCTACAAATGGGAGAAAAAGAAACACAATAGCCACTAAACTATCTATATGGAGAGCGCAAGCATGTGTGCGCACACACACAGAAGAACATCTGAAAATAAACATACCTTAACAGAGGAATAAGGAGGAAAAAATCCAGATTTAGATTCATGGTCAAAAAGGACCTCAGCATTTTCTAAGACATTTTGTTTGTATAAGGAAAAAGTGTCCCTCTATCGCTTAGTTTGGAACAGAGTATCAATTATTTTATAACTTAATTAACTTTGGGCAATTATATGTAGTATGTAGAAAAGACCAGAAGACAGACAGACATAACTGGTGAGGAGTGGGAAGAGTTCTTCAAATAGGCTGAAAGATAAAACATCTCTGAGGAGTTGGCACTTGAGCAGAAACCTGAATTAAGTGAGGAAGTTGGCCATGAAAAATACTACAAAAAAACAACAGCAGCAAAAAATAAAACAGGGAGAAACGTGTGTTAGGCAAAAGAAATGCTCAGTATGTCAGAGTAAGAGCAAAGGAATGAGAGTAGGGAGGAAAGCAGGAACTACATTATTCTGAGACTTTCAGCCATGGAGAGGAGTATGAATTTTAGAGCCACGGGAAATAATTGAAGGATTCTCAGCAGGGAGGGGGCACTTTTATATTTGGGTTTTCTCTATTAAACTTTTTATTTTGAAATAATTACAGACTCACATGCTGTTGTAAAAAATAATACAGAACGATCCCATGTACCATTTATCCAACTTCCCCAATGGTAACATCTGGCAAAACCATAGTAAAATATCACAGCAGGGTTTGGACATTGATGCAGTCAAGGTACAGAAAATTTCCATCACCACAAGGGTCCCTCATGTTGCCTTTTTAGAGCCACACACATTCTCTCTTGATAACCTAGCAACCATTTATCTGATCTCCATTTTTATAATTTTGTCACTTCAAGAATGTTACAGAAATTGAATCATACAGTATGTAACATTTTGAAATTAACTTTTTTTCACCCAGTACAATTATCTGGAGATTCATACATGCTGAGTTTATTAATTGTTTTTTTTAATTGCTGAATAGTATTCCATAGCACTTGAGTTAAACCATTCACCTCCTGAAAGATATTTGTGTTTGGCTATTAAGAATAAAACAGTTATGAGATTCATGTACAGGTTTTTGTGTGAACTTAAATTTTCATTTCTTTAGGACAAATGTCCCAGCGTACAATTGCTGGGTTGCACAGTAGTTGCAGGCTTAGTTTTTTAAGAATCTGCCAAACTATTCTCTAGAGTGGCTTTACCATTTTACATTCCCACCAGCAATGTATGAGTAATGTAATTTCTGCACATTCATGCGTGCCTTTTGTGTTGTCACTGCTTTTATTTTATCCACATTTAGACATTCTGATAAGCATGTAGTGATATCTTGTTATTTTAAATAGTGTTTCCCTAATAGCAAATGATGATGAACATATTTTCATGTGATTATTTGCTATTTTATATATCCATTTCACAAAATGTTTGTTCATGTCTTTTGTCCATTATCTAATGGAATGTTTACTTTACAACTGAGTCTTGAGAGTGCTTTACATATTCTATATACTAATCCTTGATAGATATATAGTTTATAAATATTTTTTCCCAGTCTGTAGCTTGTTTTTTCATCCTATTAACAGGATTTTTTGCAAAGTAAAGGTTTTTAATTTTAACAAAGTTCAGTTTTAACTTTTTTTCCCTTTTATGGATTATTTTTAATGTCAATTTAAGAACACTTTGCCTAGCCGTAGATATCAAAATTTTTCTCCTATAGTTGTTTCTAAGAATGTTATAGTCTCACATTTTCAACTTAAGTCTGTGATCCATTCTGAATTACTTTTTGAATAAGACATCAAGGTGTGAGATACATATCTATGTTCTTCTTTAAAGATTTATTTATAGATATCTAGTTGCTCCAGTATCACTTGTTGAAAAGACTATCCTTCCCTCATTAAATTTCCTTTGCACTTTTGTCAAAAATCAGTTGGATGTACATTTGTGGACCTATTTCCAGATTCTCTATTCTGTTCCATCAAGCCATGTGTCTATCTCTCCACCAATATCACAGTCAGGACACACAAATCTTAGTTTTTTGTTTGTTTGGTTGGTTGGTTGGGTTTTTTGTGGATTTTTTTGGTTATAGTTCCCTAGGTCACTGCAGTTCTAATTTTTTTCAGCCTATTCTCTCTCTCTCTCTCTTTTCAGATTGGGTCATTTCTATTGCTTTACCTTGAAGTTCATGGACTCTTTGTGTTTTCCCACTATTCTGCTGTTAAGCCAGTCTATTAAGTTTGTTTTGATTGCTGTTGTTTTGTTTTGGTTACTGTATTTTTAAGCTCTAAAATTGCCATTTGGTTCTGCTTTATGTCTTCTATTTCTTTTCTGAGGCTTTTTTTCTTTTTCTTTTCTTTCTTTCTTTCTTTCTTTTTTTTTTTTTTGAGCATGTTAGTAATTTTTTTGAAGCATTTTCATAATGGTTACGTTAAACTTTTGTTTTTCCCAGATAATTATAACATCTCTGTCTGCTTGAATTTTGGATCTATTCATTGGCTTCTTTCATTCATTTTGAGATCTTCCTTATTCCTGGTATAATGAATGTTTTTTTTTTAATTGAAACCTAGACATTGTGGATATTATAAGATGCTTTATCTTATTCAAGTATTCTGCTTTAACTGGCTTTCTCTGAAATAAATCAAGCAGGGGAGAGAGAGGCACTGACTCATTACTGCCAGGTGGAGGTAGATATCCAGGCGCTTCACCCAGCTTTCACTTATACCCAAAGTGGGGGCTACTTATTACTACTGAACAAGGGTTGGAGCTCCACTGGCACAATAGAACAACACTGATAACTCCCTAGCTGAAAGAGATACTGTTATTGTTTCTGTCACTGTTGTTATTGTTTTTGTTATTGTTGTTATTGTTATTGTTACTGCTCTCAACCCAGTCTCTACTGACACTGACTGACAGTTTCCTGTATCTCAGAGCATCCACAAAAGTCACATTAGAAAATCCTGGGCTGTGAGAAAGCCTATGAAGTCCAAGGAAGAAATCTCTCCTTGCACCCATGATCTTTTGAATAGTTCCATGCTGGATTCTGACATGGCCCCTAAAATGATCTGAAAATCAAAGGTTACAGTAGGCTAAGCTCATTGTCAGGCAAGCACTTTCCTGAGGCAGGTCTTAAAATATGCTAATAAGAATGTAAAAACATTAAATTTATTTTACATTCATAAGATTCATACTGGAATATTCATCTTCAGCTGTGGATTCCTATCTCAATGTTTAATTTAATGAAACTGAAGGCATCTGAATAAAAGCTGCAAAATTTATAATAAACAACTGCTTGTCAAGATAATTTATTGCTGGTACTTTCTATGCCCGAGGATTTAATTTTATACCTTTTAGATGCAAACATCTAGAACTATCTTTCATATCTGAAAGGACTATCTACTCTGTCTTTGCTCCTTTCCTGAGATGACTACCTGACACCTTTGTTCCCTGAACAACTGTGAAAATTAGCAAGGAGAGGGAACCCTCTTATCCCTAAGTCTTCACCTCCAGATTTCACTTTTTAAAGAGTCTAAAACTCTTGTAGATTAGCAAGGAAAATCAACATATCTATATCAAGAAATCTCACTCTTCAATGGACAAGGGGTTCTAGTAAAAATAGACTATGAGGCTATCCTCAACTATCACTCAGAACTAATTGCTGAGGACATTTATTCCACCAACACTTCTTTCCCTGGTCAGCCACTTCCCTCCTAGACTTACTTAAGACTCAATTAGCTACAATTTCACTTCAAAAGCTGATGAAGATAGAGCCCAATTCTCATCACCAATGGACTGTAACTAAGATAGATAGATAGATATACATTTTTTTTAAATAATAGGTACCACTCTTGTACCAGAGGAAAAGGACACTGCTCTTGTTTCCCCCACTCACTCTACAACAAGGTGAGGAAGCCATGGGGCTAGGCCCAAACATATCCACGTCTCCACTGTTGGGCTATTCTCTGTGTACCTGGAACTCTACTAGATATTCCCCCAAATGGTCTAAACTTCATTCAGGACCTGAACAAGTCACTTCCTAGGGTCTGTACACCTAAGAGCAAATAAATTGGTATAAGCAATCCTTGGCCTGAGGTATGGTTAAGGATGATATTTTACAAAAGATGTGGATGGAAGAGTCCAATAATTGAAATTTGAACCTGGTCTTTCAGGTAATCATAAAATTATGTCTGTCAAAGAAGAAGTATAGAATACATACTTTTTAGCAATTTGTTGTCCTGACTTATAACTTTCAAATATTTAGACATATGGCAAATGGGTCACTATTTGTATATATCTTCCTAGGGTCTTGTAAAAATGAGAGTTAAAGCCTAGGCTAAATCTATGTGCCATAAGAGTTAATGTCTACAATTATTTGCTAATTATGAATTAGAAGATCTGGTTCCAAAAGGAGTGCCAAAATATGAAATTCCAACCGTGTATTCCAACTATTTAAAATCCTGGGAACATAGAACAATTAAGAAAGGAAAAAGGGGAGGGAGTTCTCTAAAACATGAGGATCATAAAATACCTCAAGATTGTAGGAGTAGATCCTCCAGGGAAACTTTGTTTACCTTCCAAATGAGTCAAGTACTTCCATCAATGGTCTCATTATATCTTGTCCTATTATAGCAGTATACTGGAATTACTTACTTGTCTGCATCCCCACTTGGCTAAGTTCTATGAGGAAGAGATTATTAATCTAGTTCACAACTTTAGTCCCAGGAATCCAGTATAACATACAATAGGTATTCAATTAACATGTTATAAATGACTACATAAAAAAAAAAATTGAGTCATCCTGAGATATAACAGAAAATAGAGTAACATTTCCAAATCTTTATATGCTGGGAAAGTTGAGGAAAGCGCTCCTCAAAACATGTATATAGCAGGTTATAACTGGTAGGAAAATATAAAATTGGTTCATCATAGAAATAAACTCTGGGATCAAGAAAGCACAGTACTCTGATAACTAGATAGAAATTTCCCAGTCTGAGAAAGTTTAATGAGTTCTCTAAGAATAAAAGTGGAGTCTTGGGGGCCTGGGTGACTCAGCTAGTTCAGCAACTGCCTTCAGCTCAGGTCACTAACCCGGAGTTCCAGGATCAAGTTCTGCATCGGGCTCCCAGCTCCATGGGGAATCTGCTTCTCCCTTTGACCCTCTCAACTCTCATGCTCCCTCTCACTGTTTCTCTCAAATAAATAAATAAAATCTTAAAAAAAAAAAAAAAACAAAGACTGGAGTCTTGATCACTATATTCCCAGAACTTAATGCAGTGTCTGGAATACATAGGTGTTCAAAAAGAGTTTGGTGAATGACATTGTCCAAGAAAAAAATTTACTAAACTCTATTTCAATGTTAGATGACCATGTCCAGAACACATGGACTAATAATTACTGAAATTCAATCAGAAGATATATTTTGATTGTATAATTATTATATGTAAACGCACTGGATCATAAGCCCCATGACTATAACTCATGCAGATACGGAGTATGGACACAAAGGAAGTATTTGTTTCCTCAATCAGTTATATAAAAGATAACCCCCTGGGGCACCTGGATGGCTCAGTCATTAAAGGTCTGCCTTCAGCTCAGGTCATGATCCCAGGGTCCTGGGAGAGCTCTGCTTCAAGCCACACATTGGGCTACCTGCTCAAAAGGAAGCCTGTTCTTCTTCTCTCAGTCCCCCTGCTTGTATTCCCTCTCTCACTATCTCTCTCTCTCTCTGTCAAATAAATAAACAAAAACTTTAAAAAGAAAAAAAAAAGATACCTTTCCAGTTACCTACCATTCCATAACAAATCCTCAAAATGTTTTGGCTTAAAACACAATAATCATTCAATTACCTCTCATGGTTTCTGTGGGTCAGGAACTCAACCAGGGCATAGTGGAAATAGCTTGTATCTTCTTTATGATGTTTGAAGTCTCCATTGACAAGATTTGAGGACTGGAAGTGGCTAGATGGCTGGAAGTCAAAATCCACCTAAATGCCCATTCATTCACATGTCTGGAGGTTTTTGTCACTAACTGGGGCCTCAGCTATGGCTTTATTTGGGGCTATATGACAAAATTCTTAATAATAAACTCTATGGTTTCTCTGTCTCTTTGGAACATAATGAATGGGTTCTAAGAATATGCTTCCCAAGAAGAAATGGCAGAAGTTCTACCATTATTTGTGATCTAGATCCAGGAGTTACA
>NC_081558.1:165302520-165337430 GCF_022355385.1 Mustela nigripes | reverse complement strand
AAAAAGAAAACACCTTTCAGAAAGTGGTTGTTTTTCTGTTTCCAGAATTGCTGTTCTTCTTCTCTTCGATCTCCGATGGATTTTCAGGTGTTTGCAATCTTTAGATAAGCTATCTAGCTGATCTCCGGCTAGCTGAAGTAGTCTCAGCCAGCTACTTCTCCGCCATCTTGACCGAGATCTTCGACTTGATTTTTTAAATAAACTAATTTCGTGCAGCTATGTACAAAAGTTTCAGGAAACCTTAAATATTACAATAAGCATGAAGCTCAAGCAAGATCTTCACATGTGTTAAGCTGACATCCCCAGTTAGAATTACAGGGGAATGCACAGCAAAAACATAATTAATCCAAATTTGTTTTTAGACATTTATTGACCGTAAGAGTTCAGAGTCTATAATGTTCCTCTCATCCAAAACTAATCACTGACACTTTATAACTTGAAAGCTGACAAATTTCAACTCAGTTGCTGTCAAAGGTTGAATAATTATATTTAAGGCACTTTCTTCTAGAATGTTTCCTACACTTTGGAGAGAAGTGTTGGAGTCTAATTTTAAATGTGTTCATTTGTGAACAGAATATTTTTAAAGGTCTAATTTCTAAAAATAGTGATATATGAATATTGAATGAAGATAAAACCTATTAAATGTAATACTGCCTTCAGTCTGTAAAAAGCAGCATGTTATTTCTCACTCAGAACTATGTGTTTAATGGGCCTGAGGTCTTACTATGATCCACAAATTAATATTTTTCATTAAAAACTGACAAAAATAAATAAAATTCGTGGGGCGCCTGGGTGGCTCAGTGGGTTAAAGCCTCTGCCTTCAGCTCAGGTCATGATCCCAGGGTCCTGGGACTCTTTGCTCATCAGGGAGCCTGCTTCCTCCCCTCTCTCTCTGCCTGCCTCTCTGCCTACTTGTAATCTCTGTCTGTCAAATAAAATAAATAAAATCTTTAAATAAATAAAAATCAAGTAGCTGATTGCAATAACTGAATATAAATTACTATATTAGACTACTAACCTATTTTTAGAAAGCATTAAAAAATATTTTATTTATGTTATTAGCTTTAAAAAAAAACAGATGCAGACTCAATCAGTCTATACCATTACATAACATAATTATTATAACCAAACATTAGTTATCCAATGTACTTATCCAGTCACTATCCACATGAGAGTAATTTTTGGATCCTAAACCAAATTACTGAGAGTTATTTACTTCATGAAGAGAGAACCATCTTACCTGTATCTATGAACAAAAATTTTTCTCTTTCATATAAAAACTCAATAACTGATTTCCCCTTAAAATTGTCCACAAGGATTTTTTTTTTATTATTCTGAAAATCTGAGTCATTCTTTTTAGGACATTATGATAATTATATGCCTACTTATTTCCCTTTCATCCTTGCCTACCAAGAAATGCAGAGCCAAGTGTCATTCTGAGAAAAATAATCACATAATTCTGTTTTCTTAACACAGTTATCTACCTGCCTTGCCTATTGCTGCTTTCATTTATATTTTTATCTTTTTAAACATGTTTTAAGATCGAATTGTTACAGCAGATGGTGTCATCCTTTTTTAAAGAATGTATATAATGTAGAATATGTGAAAACAATTTAAAAGAGTTGGCATGATGATGAGAAAAGTTGAATAATTAATCCCTGACAATAGTTATCAAGTTATTAAAGGTTTGAAAGTAAAACTAAATTTAGTCAATGTTTTTTACCTTAAATTTTGGACTCTAGATTAAATCCTGGGCTTTTTAAGCATAAAGGTTAAAAAGAACAATTGAGAACAATGGTGACTACAAAGGGAGTAAAGGGAAATCCTTTTCTCTGCAAGAAAAATTGAGCTAATTGTGCATAGAGAGTCCTTGTCAATAGCACTATCAGTTGAAGAGCTTCTGATTAAATCATTTGTCTATGCATACTATCTCTCGGTGGCAGCTCTCTCTTGTGAGTAAAGAAATTCTATTCTTTTGTACTAATCCGTCTCTAGGGTAAAAAGCTTTCTGGCAAGTAAATAAATGAGCCACTGAAGTACAGAACAGGCTGGCTCTATTTCACCACCTTCCTGGGTCATGCTGTGGGTATGATGTTTCCTGTATAAGTTGATGACTTATGCATATCAAGGCTTTGTTTCCATCAGTTCTCTTTAGGAAATGACTCAAGGAAATTTTCTTCAGACTGTGGTATCATCATTGTCTGTTGCCAAAATACGCTGGTCTTTTTCTAACATAACGTGGTCCTTTCTGAATGACAGCTCACTGAATAGTCATGCATCTCTGTGCTACAAACATTGTAATATCATTTCCTTGTCTTTAAATCTATAGATTCCCTTCTGAAAAATGCTTTAAAAAATCTTCCCAAAGTGGAATTAAATATTTGTTTATATTGCTCTCAACAGATGATAATAATGTTTCAAGAAGTTATAGATTTATCCTTATGAATATGCTTTAATTGAAATACGAATCTGGAAAAAGTCAATGGGGCCAGCAAGATTAACATCAATTTTGTGAAACAAATTCTACAAGGGACAAAGAGAGAAGATTAGCTTGTGGGTGGAATGTAGAGTGCTTTATAGGTGCCACCTAGATGCGGCATAAAAACTTTGATGCTTTATTAATGATCATTTAGTTAAATATTTGTAACTGTTTTTCCAAAATGAACATTGGTCAGATTCCTCTGTTATATGAAGGGGCATAGATTACTAATATCTAAAGCTTGGAATTTTGTAAAAAATGTTGATTGACTGATATTCATTTTGGCTTTTTAATACTTTATAGATGTTAATTTAAATAATTTCAAATACATATAATATATATTCTCCTTGTGTAAAATTAAGAAATTAAAGGACTAAGGAAAATGTGGAAAACCAACTTAAATTCTAGGCTCCTCCCCAGAGGTATCCATTATCAGTTGAGTTTGTATCCTTTCTTCTCTTTTTTGTAGATATGTGTGTGTGTGTGTGTGTGTGTACATACTTGTAATAAAACTACCATATAAAATGCATGTAAAATACTACATATTTCATATGTCTAGATGCAAAATACTATATACTTTTATATGTATATGAAAGTATTAGTGTATACATATATTTTATATATATGTGTGTGTGTGTGTGTGTATATAGAGAGACAGACAGACACACAAATCCATAAACATTATAATAGTGATATAAGAATATACCTGTTATCACTGGGAATGAACTTTATGGGGCTGTTTTCCTTTCATCTTCCATGAATTACTTACACAAATTATTTCTTCCAATTTTTTTCCACCAGTTGTTTATTTTTTGGTTTCTTTTCCTTACTGGTTTGTGGAGCTTTGATAGATTCTGAAGATCAATATTTTATTATCTATGATGCAAATATTCTTCTATTTTGATTACATATTGTAAGGTGTCTCTTGCTCTAATTACTTTTTAATCATAATATCAATTTTTTCAATTTTTCCTTCATAAGTTTTGTCTACATGACTTACTTTAAAAAGGTTTCCCTAACTTAAAAATCAAATATACATTCATTATATTGTCTTCTAAATTTTTATAATTTACATAAATTGCTTTAATATTAATATTGAATTCCCTGGTTTGTTAAGTTTACATACAGGAAAGTGATTACTTTTGTATATTGATATTTTATCTAGCACCTTGTTGAATAGGTTTATGAGTTCTGACAGCTTGTCAGCTAGGCCTCTGGAACTTGTATGTGACGGTCACCTCCTGCAGGTTGTCTAGTTACATGGTTATTGCTGCTGTTGCCCTTGTTTCACTGACCTCGCCTCTGGTGTGCTGGTAAATAGTAATGGCAATAATGGCCCTCTGCTGCGTCCCTCTTTTCAATGGAAAAACTTCAAGTACCTTTTCTTTTTTAATTTGTATTATTATGTTCAATTAGCCAGCATACAGGACATCATCATTTTTTGATATAGTGTTCAACAATTCATTAGTTACGTGTAATACCCAGTGCTCATCACCACATGTGCCATCTCTAACACCCATCACCTGATCACCCCATCCCCCAACACCTTCCCTTCTGCAACCCTTAGTTTCTTTCCCAGAGTCCAGAGTCTCTCATGGTTTGTCTCCCTCTCTGATTTCTTCTCATTCAGTTTTCCCTCCCTCCCCCTCGGTCCTCTGTGCTATTCCTTATGTTCCAGATATGAGTGAAACCATATGATAATTGCCTTTCTCTGCTTGACTTATTTCACTTAGCATGATCCCCTCCACTTCCATGTATGTCGATACAAATGGCAGGTATTCATCCTTTCTGATGGTTGAATAATATTCCATTGTATTTGTAAACCACATCATCTTCATCCATTCATCTCTTGAAGGGCATTTTTTCTCCTTCCACGGTTTGACTATTGTGGACACTGCTGCTATAAACATTGGGGTGTATGTGCCCCTTTTTTTCACTACATTTGTATCTTTGGGGTAAATACCTAGTAGTGCAATTGCTGGGTCATAGGTTAGCTCTATTTTTAACGTCTTGAGAAACCTCCATACTCTTCTGCAGAGTGGGGGAACCAGCTTGCATTCCCACCAAAAGTGTAAGTGGGTTCCCCTTTCTCCACATCCTTGCCAACACTTGTTTCTTGTTAATTTTTTCCATTCTAACTGGTGTAACGTGGTATCTCATCTTGATTTGCATTTCCCCAATGGCTAGTAGTGTTGAACATTTTTTCACGTGTCTGTTAGCCATTCATATGTCTTCTTTGAAAAGTGTCTGTTCAGATCTTCTACCCATGTATTGACTAGATTATTTGTTTTGGGGGGGTGTTGAGTTTGAGAAGTTCTTTTTTTTTTTTTTTTTTTTTTTTTTTGTAGATTTTTAGAGAGAACCTTCATCAAGATAGTGGTAACAACCTTTATAGTTCCTTCCCTGTTTGCTAAGGAATGAAACTTAAGTTTTATTTAAGAGGTTTTTGTACCTTTGCCATGTCACTATTGTGTATTGCATTGAAAAATCTTTGTGTTGTTGAACCACTGTTACATTTTTGGGATAAATACTGTGTTCACGGCATATTTTATTTTCAATTCATTACTTTATAAATGTTTTATTTAAGAATTTTGCATCTTTTTTTCCTCTGTGAAGCCATATATGATTTTTCCTTTTCTAATTTTTAAATATTTGTATTCCCCCTTTCTTGCCTTTTGTTGAATCAATCAACTTTTTTTCTTCTTATTAATGGTTAAAAGTCATACATCTATCTCTCTTCTGGTAGTAACTTTAATTTTTAAACTACTTTATAATTACTTGTAATTATATCATTTCTAACAATGACTGGCATTAAACTGTCTATATATTAAAGCTTCTCTAAAGTCCAGATTTGTAGCATGCTTATGCTTTTATTCACCATCCCTTTTGCCATCTGCAAATTTTTAATTACCAAGTTATTTTTAGAAAAAAAATAATTACAGTTAACACTTACTTAGAATTTACAATTATTTTGACTAATTTAGTTTCTTATCACTCCTCTCAGAACACTCACTCTTCCTCTTAAGATTCATATTTGTCTTCTTGCTAGAGAACATCCAACAGTAATTCAACCTCTATCTGTAAGTGATTTGTTTTCAAATCATTCTATGAGCAAACCAATCCTAGCTCTCTCAGACAACTGAACACTTGGATATAGAATTATAAATTCAAAATTACTCACCCTAAAATGTCTTTTTTTTTCATTATTTTCTTACATAGTTAATCTCATGAAATTTGAACTGAATCTAATTTCAATTTGACCATTATTTCCTGGTAAACAATCTCTCCTAGTTTGCTTCTCTGGAAGCTTTCAGGATTTTGTCTTTGCCCTTGGTGTTCTAAATGTCATTAGGATAGGTTCCTCTAAATTCTGCCGAGTGCTGAGAGGGGGTATGTACTTTTACTCTGAACTTGTTAACTTTGCTCTTTTACTCTGAAGAGGCAACTTTTTCCAATTCTAAGATTTCTTTATAATTCTTTCATTAAATATTACTACCTTTCTTTTACTGTTCTTCTGAATCTTCTATTATATGAAGTCTATTGAGACATGGGATTACCTTAGCTTTCCTACTTTTCATCTCTTTCTTCTGATCTGAATTCTGCAGGAATTCCTCAGTTCAGTTTTTTTAGTGCATAAATTTACTCTTCAACTTCAGAAACCATTTTGCTTTACTTAGCTCATCTATTTTGCTAATAAGTGACTGACCAATTTTTATTACCCATGTAATGCAATTAACAAATGTTTAGGTAACAATATCCTCTTGCCACTCTTTGTGCTAAACTATACTCTAAAATCTGTTTGTCCTAACAACTGTTTTGGGGGGTTAAGTTCTTCTGTTTATCCCCATTGTTGTCTCTCTTTCATGGTGATGAATTTCCCTCGTTATTTGTATCTTGTGTTCCTTTTTAAAGGGGAGATTCTCCATTAGGATGTCCTCTGTAGCATTCATTTCATTGTTTCTCTTTGCTATATTGTAATCCTGCTTTTGCCTTAGCAATGAACTTAATGCTAATTGACAGAACAGCTATTAGAAAGATAAACTGTATTCTGACACCTTTAGCCTTCTGGAGAACTGGGGTGCACTTTTAGCCTTTAAATGAAATAATCGGGTTGAATACTTACTTTGCCTGAAACACAAAAACAAATAATTTCTTAGAGAACTTTGGGTAGGATATTACTACCACTAGTTTCTAGTACAAAAATAATAGCTCAAAAATAATCCTTCTATAAAAAGAAAAATCATGGCAGGGATGTTTTGCTTCAGAATGATAAGTTTTATTTCAAGAGGTTGTTTTCTTTAAGCCAGTCCACGGAAAGGAGTTTGGTAGAAAAAATGTAGCCCATGGCATTCAGAATCTCAGCTCCTAGCAGAGTCATGAGTAGAAAATCAATTTCAATGTAAATTATTCTAAAATCAGATGAAATTTAACCACAAGAAACACTAGATCAAGCCACTTAACCTCTGTGAACTCTCAGTGACTTATTTAGAAACTGAGATTCATCACAGCAACATACACATCCCAGGGTTTTGTGAGGAATAAGTGGGGAAATATATTTGATTTTATTTTTTATAAACTCTAGAAAGTAATCTGCCACATATTCAGGCCCTCACTACCTAACAGATTATGTTATTAATTATTATTAAATGAATTTATAATTTATAAATAAAATTTTGAAATTTGTTTTTGCCTTTGTACATATTCATATCTTTTATCTCATCCCTATTTTATATAGTGATAGACTGTTACATAATCTTCCCTTGATGTCTTTAATATCCCAATCTGAAGGTTCAGTTATAAATCATGTGTTCCCATCATGCTTAAATATAAGAATTTCTTGGATTGTCTGTTACATGAATAACAATTTCTAGAATGTCATCTGGAGATTCAGAGTCAGGAGGGGTCCAGACTAAGATGTTTTAAAAAAGCAACCAAAGTAAAATTTTTCACCAGGAATATTTAGAAAACACTGGCTTAGAGTGTGGAGCTGTAATGGTTTTCCAGCAAGAGTCACAAATTCATTAGGACTACAAAAGGTAAAAATTTACAATCCAGTAATAAACTGCACACTATTTGTCTAAGGTCACCTGTATGCTCTTGTCCCAATGGGAGATAAAGTGCTTAAAAAGAACCATTTTCAGGTCTTCTAGCCTGTGTTCCACTTATAGTATCCCACAGAGACGAGATTAAATCATATTTCCTGAGACTTCCAAATAAGATATTATTTCCTCCTTTGTGATGAGTGCCCAAAGGTTCTTTTATACATCTGCTTAAATTCTTACTGCATGTTAATAGATTAGCATTACCACCAGAATGCAAAGAGTTTCATATTCAATCTTAATTAAACTCACACAATGTCCCCCAAATTATAAAACACTTCACCATCCAGAAGCCCACTTCATGCTAAGAGGAGCCAAGAAGTTCAAAGAAAAGAAAAGGAAAAAAAACACCAAAAACCGGTAACCTGCCTCCACCTACACATCTCTATGGGATGTGCTACATCAGTAATACATTTGTGGGGGCAGGAAGGGTATGCTCTCCAAGTGACAAATGATTAGCATGAGTGTACCATGCTCAGACCTTTAAGAAAACAAGATGGCCAGGAAGGTCTAGAAAAATCACACAGCTGTTTTCAGTATGTTTTTATTTGTAATTTTATGGACCGTGAACTGTGCCAAAAAATGTCAGTGGAAGGTACTAATTCATCTGCGTGATTGTTTTAAAGTCCTGTCTGCAGCAGCAATCACTAATGAATATGCAGAACATTTTTAAGGTTCAACAGCTTCCAGATAGGCCAGTGACAAACAACCTCGACTGCATTTGCTCTCAAGGCCCTATTTAGAGGGCTAGAGCCAATAACACGATGCCAATCTTGCTGGCACAGGAGAAAAACTGCCTTGATTGTGTTCTTGTCTGCTAAAAAGCCTAGGCAGTGGTATTCAGCTCTGTTCTCAATAGCAGCCTCTTCAACGGCTTGGCGTGAACCCGCCATTCTAAGAATGCCTATTTAAATCTTAGACTGATGAAAAGAGGAAAGTAGCCTGATTTTGCTATTAAAACGTGCAGAATGGAAGGCAACATTAAAATTTAAAATATTCATGGGTATGCCCACATGACATCTCATTGTGTGATTCTGGTGACTGCACTTTCGGTCTGTATTTTAGTTGGAGATCTTTTATCCAGTTAGATATGTAAACTCACCATCCACATATCAAAGGATCATGACTGTGTCAGTGTAGCTCCTTTTTTTAAAAACCATTTTGTAATAAGACCTATCATACACATAATGAATAGTGCAAAAATATAAACATACAGCTCAACCAATTATCACAAAGCCAACTGCTATGTATCCATCGCTAGGTCAACAAAGAGCCTCGCAAACCCTGCAGAAGCTCCCCATCCTGTCCACTCCCAAACACTGTCCTTTCCCATTTCCTCAAAGAAAATCATTCTCCTGCCTTCTGATACTGCAACTCCGTTCCGATTATTTTATAAAATTTTATATCAATTAAATTACACAGTATATATGCTTTTGTATCTGACTTGCCCAGCCCCACTAGTAATTGGGAAGTTTCATCCATGTTGTTGGGTGTGATGGCAGTTCTTTTGTTTCCATTCCTGTGGAGTATTTCATTGCATGACTATAACACATTTATTTTTCTACAATACTGTTTAGTGGACATTTACGTGGTTTTCTTTTTTCCAGTTTGGGCTATAATGAATAATGATGCTATGAAAATTCATTTACATTTCTGTTGATGCACGCACACACATTTTTCTGCTGGATATACCAAGGAGTGAAACTGCCCAATCATAAGTTATGCAAAAGGTCGGCTTTAAGAGATAATGCTAAGCATTTTTCAAAGTGCTCACACCAATGTATAGCCTTAGCGGAAGGTAGAAGGATTCCTGTTTCTCCACACTCTAAGCAAACTCTGGTAAGATTGTCTTTTTAAGTTTCAGTCATTCTGATGAGTACATAGTGTATAATTTGCTTTTCCATCATCACCAATGAGGCCGAGTTCCTGTTTATATGTTCACTTAGCCATTTGGAATTTTGTGTGTGTATGACCTTTCCGTTCAAATCTTTTGCCTATTGTTATACTGGATTGTCTTTTTCTTATTGACTTGGAGTTTTTTTTTTTTTTTAAACTTGCTATGCCTCCTTTGTTAGCTATATATATTTAAGGTATATTCTTTCACTCTGTGGCTTATCTTTTCACTTTCTTAATGATGTCTTTTGACTAACATGTTGTTAATGTTAGTATAATCCAGTTTATTCCTCTTCCCTTAATGGTTAGTGGTGTGGCTGTCTTCTTTTAAAGATATCTTTCCTTACCCTAGGGTCATGAATTATTCTCCTGTATTAATTTCTAGAAACTTTACTGATTTGCCTCTCAATTTTTATCATATAAGGTGGGATTATTTCTTTCTCTTTTTGCTTTCTTTCCTCTTTCTCTTTTCTTTCTTTCCTCCTTTCCTTCTTTCCCTTTGCTTTTTGACAAATAGAATTCATGTGAATCAGCACCATCTATTGAAAAAATGCTTCTTTTTTCATTACATTGTGCTGGGCCCCCTTCTCTTAAACCAAGTGTCCTCCAAACATAATTCCAATTCTGGGCTCTCAATTTTCTTCTACATGTCCATTTGCCCATCCTGGCAGAACAAGTCTTGCTCCTTGCTTTCCTCAGGAGTGTTGGGCTTATACTAGCACTTTATAGTCCCATGTAACATGTATGATCAGTCTGTCATTTCTAAAGAAGTCTGCTGAGTTCCACTAAGACAGAACTAGATCTATAAGCCATCAGTGCAAAATAAACAGATTTAAATTATTGAGACCAAAGATATATGTACAAGGTCTACTCCTCTGCTTACCTGTTCCTTTAATTTCTTGCAATACTTTTTATTACAGAGCTCTGTAGTTCACTAGGTAATGACCTTGTCCATTTAAAACATTATTCCTATATATTCGATATTTTTTAGATGCTATTGTAAGTGGTAACTATTTTACTATCTTGTTTTCTACATCTTTGTCACCTGTATATTAATACCCTGGTGTTCTTCTCTTAAACTTATATCTTCTTATTTTAATTTACTCCCTTCCTAAAAACATTCAAAAAATACTTATTTCTCTATTTCACTATAAGACTATGCCTCCTTCCGACAAGCCAAGGAATGAATATATATGCGTGTGTGTGTGTGTACATATGTGTGTATGTATGTGTGTGTGTATATATATACCCAAATCAAGAGTTGGATGCTTAACTGATTGAGCCATGCAGGTGCCCCTTTAAAAAACATCTTAATGTTATTTATTTATTTTGGGTGAGATATCCCAATCTCTTCGTTGTCAGGCTACCCTCCCAAAGGCCTTCCCTCTCCAAACCTATAGAAAAACCCCCAACCTGGTAGTGTCATGGGAGGGGAGGTAAAAGGTGGGGAAAACTCTGTGCTCTGCCCTCTGGCCTGGGCAGTACAAACAGGGAAGGAATGTGGGGAGGGGTAGCCGAAAACTCTGCCTGCATGTATGGGGGAGGAGATGCCTGCTGCCAGAAGAAACATTTTCATTTTAAAACCTGGGGATGGATTCTTTGCATTACTTTTAGAAATTCCTTTTATAGACCTTTAAATGCTACATTACCTAAAACCTTTGTAATCAAGAAGACATTACAATAAATGCTCTTGAACTGGTGAGCTTAACTGTGACAAATGGTACTACTAATAAAACTCCAGATCTATGTCTGTCTAGCATTGCTCAAGGATCATGCACACACCACTGCAACCTGTCTAGCTAAATATTCCCAGACACGGTAATGATCCTTTCGAAAGGTGTGTAAGCACTATTTCCAGTCAAGCATTCACATGCACCATACTGAGGAAATAGGTCCGTGTTGTAAGTTAGCCAAGTGAGTGGCAACAATTCCATGATGTCTCTTCATCCTGCTCTTCCCCAGGGTGCACTCAGCTCTCTGGTGGTAATCACTCCTATAGTTTCAGGTCCATGGAAGCCCAGGAAAATTACATATTCTCAAAGAAGATAGGAATTCCAAGAAAATGCACATTTGAGCTCCCCTAAGTAAAATGACAGGGAGAAAGAGGAGAAGGTTTAGTATTGTGGTACTATCTTTATTTGGGAGGTTGTGATTCCATCTGTGCATACGCTTTTCTTCCCCAGCTTTCCAATTTAAAACAAATAGTTTTACATTTTCAGCCAGTGTGCTTCAAGAAAAACTAATGCAATGACTGTAAAATAATTTGCAAAAATATGTATCGCTTTAAAATATTCAATGACATTTATTTCCTTTTCTGCAGAATAATAAGTCCCTATTGTACATGTAATAGGGTATCTCAGATAACTTTTGTTGCATTTTTGGCACAATTTTGAATATTCATATTGCCTAACAAGCCATTTATCAGAGCTGTCACAAAAACACTTTTAATCCTCTATAGAATAACATAAATCTTAAGTCTTTCATATGAATTCACTAAAGTTGTATTCAAATAGAGTAATTATGCTTAAGTGCATATGCTTAAAATATGTATGGGATATTTGTGTATTAAAGCTGGTAGGTTCTGATTGCCTTTATCTTGATGTGAGTTATGAGTCCTCTATATTTAAGAGGAAATGTATTTTCAAGCCCCAAAGCTAGAAATCTTTTTAAAACATATTGAAAATGAAGTCATATTTCCCTGGTCTATTTCAGTATACAGTACTTTGTAAAATAAATACTGCAAAGTGGTTTGACTTCATAGCAGTAATTGCTTAAAAACTGCCCCAAGGTTAGGGCTGGCATTACAGATTTTGTCTGGTGGCCAATTATTACGGTTCTGTTAATGCTCTAAAACACTGTCTATAATGGAAATGCCAAGTTCTCTGTAGTCCATATGAATGAAATATTGCAAATTAAAGTATATAGCTGATATGCAACTTCTATGAAATACAATGACTGCTATTTGCCAATATATCTTCAAAAAATATATGAGCAACAAGAATTGGTATGAATGCTTAGGGACTATAACTAAAACTATTGTTGAATTCCTTATAATCTTTTATTATATTGGTGCATTTGGTAACTAGCTCATTGTGAGTTACATCAGAAAGTAAGACAGCCTTCCCTAACTCAGTGGCATACCAGTCCCTATAATTATTTAGTAGGGACTTGTGTATACCTACTAACTTACTTTGTGATTCTTGACAGGCATTTTAAACTATGATTTATAAAGGAAGCAGAATTTGAAACACAGATAGTTTCATCCAGCCAAAAAAAAAACCCAAAAACCAAAAACAAAACAGGAGTGCCAAGAGCACATTATCAGAAGCCTACTTACCCACTTCACATTCTGAGCAGTAAGAGCATCATGTGTTACTACTTCAGCAAGCCTTTCCATGGAGTCAATAGCAAAAGAAATAGGAAGATTTTTGAGGATCAATGTCCTATGCAACATAAGCTTACCTCTTCTGCTATCCCTATTCTGTCTGTTCCAAGAGTGACAAGATTAAACCAGACATGTATTTAGAAAGTATCCAGAAATGCCAGTAAGTCAGAGGAGCTCTTTCATTTATACTATGTTCAATCAAAATGCATAGAATTTTTAAATTCTGGGGTTATATCATTTGGTATCACATGTGCTACAAATTCTCATGCGCATGAAGAGACAGAATTAACCTGTATCTTTCACTCTTTTCTGGAAACATCCTTTCTATATAGAAGAAATACTTGAAATCGAATTATCATCTCTTACCCTCCCAAAAGATGTCCATCAAGAAGGAGTTAGTCATCATCAAATACGTCCTAGTCACCACTGTGGAGGTTTTCAAAAAGGAGCAAAATATGTTATCTCCACCACTGAAGAATCATATATGGTTGGTTTTTAAAAGACAACTAGAAGTAAGTAAAAAAATAATTATAGTCTAGTGTTTTAGGACACACTGTAATGTTTTCAGACTATACTCTCTATGGGAATTTAGCAAGGAATGGAAGAATCTGGCCTCCAACTGCCACTGAAGGAAGAATAGGTGTTTGACTGACTGGAGGAGAAGCAAGATATTTCATGGGGAAGATAGACTGGAAAATGGTACAAAATGGGGACAAGCATGTGGCAGATAGAGGCTAACAATATAATTGAAGTAGCTTCATCAGTAAGATGTTTATGATAGCATCTAATTAATGAGGAGTATCAAATGTCACATGAGAATCCATAGGGACAAACAAACCACCAAAAGGACTGAAGTAGGAAAATGATAAACCATAGGTTTCGTCTTAAAAGTTTAATCTGAAACCAGGGGTTAAGTAGAGCACTAAGAAACTAAAGATTTCACTGGGCACTTTAAGTGTGTATAACATACTGGAAGAGTGTAAGCTCTAGAGTGTGTCTGGATTGGACTCCCAGTAACTCTATTTACCAGTCATGTTACCTGGGGGAAACTTCTGAAGTTCCTATGCTACAGTTTTCTCATCTAAAATGGTGGCATAACATGGGGATCCTGGGTAACTCAGTCGGTCAACCGTCTGCCTTTGGCTCTGGTCATCATCCCAAGGTCTTGGGATTAAGTTTTGCATCGGGCTTCCTGCTCAGAGGGGAAGCCTGCTTCCCCCTCTGCTCTGCCTGCCACTTTTCCTACTTGTACTCCCTCTTTCTCTCTCTCTCTCTGTCAAATAAAAAATAAAATACTTTTAAAAAATTAGAATAAAATGTTGGCATAATAAAGTACCTAGCTTATTGGTCTATTACAGAAATTAAACATTAATATAGGTTAAGAGTTTGGAATAAAAAATAGACTCATATAAATATAGTCAACTGATTTTTGACAAAGGAGCACGGAAAAAGAATTGTAGCAAACATAGTTTTTTTCATCAAATGCTGTTGGAATAACTGGATATCCACATACAAAAAAATTGAATCTGGGGGCACCTGCGCTGCTCAGTGGGTTAAGCCACTGCCTTCAGCTCGGGTCATGATCTCAGGGTCCTGGGATCAAGTCCCGTGTCGGGATCTCTGCTCAGCGGGGAGCCTGCTTCCCTCTCTCTCTCTCTGCCTGCCTCTCTGCCTACTTGTGATCTTTCTCTGTGAAATAAATAAATAAATAAAATCTTTAAAAAAAAAATTGAATCTGGACACCAGACCCTACAGTCTTCACAAAGACTAGCTCAAAACACATTATAGACCCAACTACAAAATGTGAAACTATAAAACTCCTATAATAGAGCATAGGAAAAAAATCTAAATGACCAAGGGTCTGGTGTTGACATTTTAGGTGGAACACTAAAGGCACAATTCATATAAGAAATAATTGATAAGTTTAGACTTTATTAAAACTATATAGTTATAGTTAACTGCATAGTTGATATATATATATATTTGATATATATTTTATATTAATTATATATACATATATAGGACTGTGAACTTTTCTTTTTTTTTTTTTTAAAGATTTTATTTATTTATTTGACAGAGAGAAATCACAAGTAGATGGAGAAGCAGGCAGAGAGAGAGAGAGAGAGGGAAGCAGGCTCCCTGCTGAGCAGAAAGCCCGATGCGGGACTCGATCCCAGGACCCTGAGATCATGACCTGAGCCGAAGGCAGCGGCTTAACCCACTGAGCCACCCAGGCGCCCAACTGTGAACTTTTCAAAACTAGATTCACAGCAGTTAGCAAAGCACTAGTCATAGAACAGGTATGCAATAAATACTTCCTGAGGGGAAAAAATCAATATAGAAAAGGAGAAATAGGTGAATATTGAATATTGATTGTTAAGCTATTAGGAGAAAAATTCATGAAGGTAATGAGATTGTACTAATTCTCTCTGAATTCTATTTTAGAACTTGGAGAAATGCATTGAACCAATGCCCACAATATATTCCAAGGAAATAAATGAAAAATTCCTGAAATTATGAACCTGAGCAGGCTGACAGCTTAATCATGTGAGGTCTCCCCATATAGATATTGACTCACACAGGAAATTTAAGAGGAATCAGGAAAGCTGAAGAGATAAACTAGAAAGAGTACTCTAAAGAGAATAGAGTCTAAGTCTTTTAAAATATATATATGAAAGCAGAGATACAGAGATTTGTATGTGAGGAGATGAATAATGGGAACAGTTACTTAGTGAAAAGAACAGAGGTTTCACCCTTTCCACAAAAGTTAGAAGGGTGTGTGTGTGTATAACCTGTGTGTTTCAGAACAAATGTGAGCAAATAGCATAAAGCTACAAGTGCACCTAGATTAACAATCTACCAGCAGGTCAGACAAATGTGGAAAGCAGACCTCTTGGGTCAAAACAACAAGGATACAAGAACCAAAGCAACAGTGCAGATGAGATGGAATCCACCTCTGAAATGCTCCTTATATTCATGACCTTACTGTCAAACCTCCAATTACTGGAACAAAGTGAAAGCAATTCAAAATATAAGGAGTTTGGAAGCATGGCTGAGATGGTGAGTCACCTTGATATGCTGCTGACTTAAATTTGGTAGATATTATTTTCTTTCAATTCATAACTATGCTCAGGGTTCTTGCAAGATGTGGTACATGGAAACAAAAGGATGACAAACGATCCCGTCTAATGTAACTTTGCAATAAAATCACAAACTAAAAATAATTCCCTAGAATTTTTAATATAGGACCTCTCTGACAGCGTTGTCCAGCCCAGAGATTACCTATGTATACAAAGTGACAGATATGTAATGAAACGATGTTAGAAAGATCTATCTGTGCTAACAATCTTAATCATTCTATAAATGCTGTAAGTTATGACTTCATGAGCACTGTGTCTGCATCTGGTACCCTATAGAGAGGCTTGGGTGACGACAGTCTTGTTGAGAAGGGAGAAGTTGAACATATCCTTATTTAAATACTCCAGTGTCATCTCTTCTATGAGGCTTTCCCCAAACACTAGTGTAGAATTCAGGTGCCAAGCACTCACTCTATCACAGAACTTGTCCACACATTAATTTATAGAGTTTATTTATTTTTTACCTGTTTATTTTCTTTTTTACCCAATGGATGTAAAGTCATGAGACAGAGGAAAACAACTGTTTTGAGAAGTAATGCAGCATAATGATTAAGAGCATAGAATTGAAGGCTAAACACTAGAATTATAGCCTTGGGCACACTGCTTAAATTCTCTGTCTCAGAATCAATAATAAGATTAATATATTTAAAATCACAATAACAAAATACATATAATAGATAACTATCCACCATATAAATGTTAGCTTTTATTATTAACTGTCACCACTTTTTAATGCTGAGAACAGCAAATGAATGGATAAGTATTCTAACACAAAAATACACATACATACTCAACCTACCCTACTTGGTACTAAAATGTGAAATATTCATAATCAAGTGTTCCCTTTTAAATAATCAAAATTATTCAAAGCACCTGTATTTGTCAAATATATTTATATAAAACAGACAGTGCTATCATGAAGCCCAGCACCACATTTGGCAACATGGGAACCCATGATTCAACTAAATCCAGTGCTTCCCAACCTGTGGTCCTCAGAGTTACTGTAAAGCATCATCAAGTCTATAGTGCACTAAGTATAGTTGACTGACTAGATTCTGCTTGCATTTATTTGACTATTTTTTAGATATATGTAGTTATAATTAATAAAACACAAATGCATTTATAATTATTGTGTCAATGAAGTTATCATTGTTCTGTTAGTTCCTCATTATTTTGCAGTTCATTGTTTTGTAGTTTCCTCCTCGTTTTGTAGTTCCTTAGCAACTAATTCAAAAAAAAAAAGTGTCTTTTGGGATTCTGTAAGTTTGACATTTAAAAGGGAATCTTATACTTGGAAAGGTTGAGAACCAGAGGTCTAGGTCATGCTGCATCACTAAAATGCCAGCGTGGCCTCTCCAACCTCCTGGGCAAGCAGCAAAGGGCACTTGAGTCAAGGATATACAAAGACTAGAAGTGCTTCTGCTAAAGCCTTCCCTTCTAAAGGGCTCTGGGCATCATTGCCTGAGTTTGTCTACATTTGTGAATTCTGTTTCAGTGAAAAGGTCAGGCCTTTGGTCAGAAATAACTTAAATCATCAGGGAGGAAGACCGTCTTTCTTTTTTAATATAAATTGAGATTGAGAAAAGGTAGTTTACCATGAAATGAAACTTTTACTGCTAAAATGTTTCAAAATTTCCGTAGTGTCTTTCTAAATATTTACATTCATTAAAAGGCTCTTCAAGTAAGTACAAAATGTTAGCAACTTCACCCACTAATTACCCATTGTCACTACAGCCACATTCCAATATCCACCCAACAAATACAGAAGCCTGAATTTTGCGAGATACAAGAGATACTAGAGGTGAAATGGTGAACAAAGGAACATATTAAAGTGTGGAACTCCGGTATAAGAGGAAGGCTCTGCTGTCCTACTATGCTCCAGTTTTCTGGAAATTTCCAAATAAAAAATACTAGTCTCCGGAAGACATAATAAAGCTCTGTGTTATCCTTTTTTTATCTATGAGCATAATAATAAAAGACAATATAGCAAGTTATCTGCACCATGATTAGTGGTGGAACAGTGTAGGCATGTTATGGGTTTATGAAATTCCATTTCATTTTTCTCCTTCCGAAAATACAAGAAGACCACATTTCCAAATTGCCCTTGCAATTGGGTCAGGGCCATATGATTAGTCTGTCTAGTGGGAATGTAAACAGAATCAATCAGTGTAAATTGTAGTCTGAAAAGAGTGGGTCTATGTCCCCTGCTAACTCTCTTCTCCTGAAACCATTTAAGACCTGCTGCATATTGTCACTGTTATGTCATGTCCCAATTTGTTACACAATTATATACTTACTGGACCTAACAATACACAGTGTGTTCTTTTTTTTTTTTAATTTATTTATTGACAGAGAGAGAGGGATCACAAGTCGGCAGAGAGACAGGCAGAGAGAGAGGGGAAGCAGGCTCACTGCTGAGCAGAGAGCCCGACGCGGGGCTTGATCCCAGAATTCTGAGATCATGACCTGAGCCAAAGGCAGAAGCTTAACCCACTGAGCCACCCAGGCGCCCCTACACAGTGTGTTCTAAACAAGTTACTTTTCCATGGAAACTGAAAATTAGTCATTAGAAGTACATTGGCTTTGGAGTTTGGTATACCTAGTTTTAAATACCAAGCTCATATCTTATGATTGAGATCTTTGGAAAGTTACATGACTTTTAAGTCTCAGTATACTTTTTTCTATAAAATGTATAGCGTATCACATGCCATACTGGATTACTATAGAAATTATCTTATATAACTAAATAAATGAGTGTGTGTGGGGGGGCACATACATGCCCCCATACCTTTACATTCATCCAAGTAAATAAAACAGCTCAGTGAATTTATATTTCTAACTTATATTTATGTTTATAATAAATATAATTTGACCAGAAATGGATTACATGCTTAGAATAATAGTTGCAAAATTAAAGGGACCTGAAAAAAGTACCTAATCCAAACCCATCTTTTATAGATGGGCAAAGTAAGGTAGATAGAAGCAAGTGGCATTGTCTATGATGACACACTCTTCTTTCCATCACACTGTCTGCTGTTGAATTAGATGCAATTAAAAAGTATTTAAAAATTTAAAAAATTACTGTCCTTTTTGCTAGAAACCAGAGTATCAAAATGTGAAATTTAAAGAGTTATTCATCTGCAAGTTTTATGTTAAAATAACTCCTCAGTCTTGTCCAACCGCACTGAAATTAGACACACAGATGTTTTAAGCAGTGTCAACAATGGTGACAATAAAGCCACTTCCCTTCATCTATACCAAGCCAACTGGCTTGTGTATCAATTGACTACAACTGTGGCTTCATTCATGAAAAGACATGTAAGTGAATGTGTGTGAGTAATGCAGCACAGAGGTCAAGAGCATCAGCGTAGAGAGGCTTTGCTCCAAATCCCAGTTTCACCATGTCCAACTCCCAGGCATGAGTCAGTTTCACCCCTTGTTAGCTTTAGAACCCCCCTCACTCTCAGTTTCCTCCCCTATGAAATTCAAACAAGAGTATTTGCTCCCTAGAATTTTTCTGAGTAAAGAGCTGGTATTTGTAAAATCATTTAGCACACTGCCTGACAACTAGTAAGCACCCACTAACGATAATTATCATGATGTTCACAAAACCCATTCCACTCAGTATACTCATACAATGGAAATCTCTGGGTATAAATATTCATACCCACATATATATTATGAATGAAAGTATGTTACAGCTGTTAAATAATTTATTTTTGTACCTCTTTGGAAATGTTGCTGTAATTGAGTTACCACATAGAATTTCACAGTTGCAAAACATGAATGAGAGTTGATACTATATAATACAGACTTAAAGATTAAAATTTGTATAGACTAAATTTTCAAGAATATTTACAACATTAATATAGCCTCTTAAGGCAACACATTTAACGGCATATGTTTTTCTTTGCCTTCTTAAGTACAATATAGCCAATTTTCACATTTTATTAGTTACTTACAATTATCATTATTGCATCCATCAATTTTATATCCCATAGTTGCTCCTGGTATGGGATACAGAGGGTAGGGAGTGTGGATCTGGGCACATACTCAGATACTTCTTTTCTATATAAAGGAGATGATTAGCCTGTTTTTTGCTTGTTTGCATTTTTTTTTTTTTTATGAAATTGAAGCAAGTGATGTTGAGTCGTCTATCCTTCAGGGTAGTAGAACACCGCTAACTTTTTGAAGAATAAATTAATAAATTAAAGACTGAAGTAATCAGCCCTGAACTGTTTTACTTGCCCTCCAGAAAATTACTTCCTTTGCTTGTGCTTCCAGGATCTTTTGAATTGTCAGCACCATTCAAAACATTTCTTATGATTTCACCATGTATGTCATTTCTTATCATCTCTATTGCTTCTCACACTGCCCTCTCCATGAGTGAACCAAATGAACAAACTCGACTGTATAATTTTGAATTAGGGTCTAGAATAACTCTCAGCCCCGTAACAGGTGTGAGTTCCAAAATGCTTTTTGCCTACTGAGCTTTTGTCTTTCTCCGCCCCAACTTTCCAAGACCTTCCCAGGTCTTGGGGACCTGTTTCAAGGTCCCCAAGGGGAAACTGTTTCAAGCCCTGACTTATACCCCAGTTTTCTGATAGGACTGGATGGGTTTCCTCAGCCTGGACAATCACAGAATCATTTTCAAACTAGCCCATTTCCCCACTCGGACTTGGACCCTCCGTCACTTCTGCCAACACACAGCTAGACTACTGCTTTAACTCAGAGGGTCTCCCACACTCCAGGAGCCACCCGATTCCCAGCCACCGGTCTCAGAGTAGCACTTCTGTGGGAAAACTCAGGCCACAGGCCTCCACTTTCTGATCTGAATCTCAGCATAGCAATTCAAGCCCAGATGGAGAACAAATTTGTTCCATCCACTTGGATCCTGAGTCAGATTCCTGCCACCGTCCTTCTAGGCAAACCTTGCCGCTGAGAAGCTATCTCTAGTCTTGGCGCTGCCTGCTCCTACCATGTTTCTCTCCTGCTGCAGAGTAAACAACTGAAGACTAATCATGTCACACGATCTGCCCTACTGTTTATTACAATAAACGCCTTCGGCAACCTAATGCTCTCTTCTTTCTCTCTGGCATCTTTCATTGATACAAGGTCAATGAAAAGCACCTTCAGATGTACCCAGTAATAGTCTAGGATATTTTGGGCTTCCTTCTAATGCCTCATCTGCAACTCAATATGTGATTATCTGTAGTTATGATACTGAATTAGACAATAATACTTGAATAGGTTATCCTGTATAAAGTCTGTTTGTGACCCATTCCATTAGTTTTCTTGGGCTTCTACAACAAATACCACAGACTGAGTGGTTTAAGCAACAGAATGTATTTTCTCACAGTTCTGGAGGCTGGAAGTCTAAGATCAAGGAGTTGACAGGTTTGGTTTCTCCTGAGGCTCTCTCCTTGGCTTGCACATGATTGCCTTCTTGCTGTGTCCTCATATGGCCTTTGCTCTGTGCACATTCCTGACATCTCACTCTATCTAAACTTGCTCTTGGAAGGATACCAGTCAGATTGAATTAGGACCCACTCTAATGGTCTCATTTCAAATTAACTGCCTCATTAAAGCCCTATATCCAAATACAGTCTCATCCTGAGGTTCTGGGGTTTGGGCTTCAATATAAGGATTTGGGGGAAGGAGGGATAATTCAGCCCATGACATACATGGAATAATACCTTCCTCACAAGGGGTTGTCAGTATACTGTAAGAGTATGTCACTCACAGTAGACCTCTGTCAGAGTTTATGAGGTGGCTGAAAAATGATCTCATATTTCTTTATATTACTATTATTATTTTATGTTAGTCACCATACAGTACATCATTAGTTTTTGGTACAGTGTTCCATGATTCATTGTTCACGTGTAACCCCCAGGGCTCCATGCAATCTGTGCCCTCCTTAATACCCATCACCATTCCCCCACCGCCAATCTCATACTTTTAATCTTGACCTCATTGGGAGTCTGTGAGATAATACTGACATAAAATGAGTAAGATTTTATATCACATCACATCTGGCTTCCTGACATGGGCCAGACAATAGCAAAAACAGTTACTCTACTTTGATAAACCTAGAGTTTCTAAATTATCTTTAAATGATGTTCCCAAAAGAAATATCTTGATCCCTCTATGTACTGGCATGCTTTGTTATACTACAAAAATTATACTCCTTTGTTTTTTTTTTTTGTTTTTTTTTTTTTTATACTCCTTTGTTTTAACAAACATTTCAAATCACCAGATGCTTTGTTTTGTTGGCCTGCAGTATGGACTAACATAAGACAGCTCCCAGAGCCAGTGTAAAATTTGTCAACATCTGAGGACAAAATGATCAGAAAATAGTTAGTTTTCAAAAGTTAATTCTATGGGGTCACCTGGGTGGTTCAGTTGGTTAAGTCTCTGCTTTCAGCTCAGGTCATGATCCTGGGGACCTAGGACAGAGCCCCATATCTTCAGGCTCCCTGCTGAACTGTGAGCCTGCTTCTCCCTCTCCCTCTGTCCCTCCCCCTGGCTGTGCCTTCTCTGTCTCTCTCAAATAAATAAATAAAATATTTGGGGGAAAAATGAATTCTGTGAAAAGACTCATTTTTTTATTCTGTAAAGGGCTGATTTTTCTCCCTACTTGCCATGCCATCTTACAATGTCAAAGGTTACCATCACTGATTTTAATCATTTCTACTACAGCACAGGCTAATCTTTGAAGTGAAAGATTTTTAGAATCCAACACTGATGAGCAGGCCTACTGATGTGAGGCCCACCTGGCACAGAACCCTCTGGGGACCAAGAAGGAGGGGAGCCCTCAATGCTGGCTCTTCTCTCCTACTATGTTCCTCAAGCTTGTCTGGTCTGTTCCCTTACCTGCTCCAAGTCTCTACTGTCCCCATTGCTCCTACTGTTTCAGCTCTTTCTGATCTTAGGCTGCAATGCCTGTTTTCACAATAGGGCTCTACACACTGGTAGGAGTATATCGGTGGGACAAACTCTTTGCACTGAACTTGAGCGGGCTGCTAAATACTTTCTCTGTGATTAAAGAAGAAGCAACAGGGATACATTAAGAAGACACTCTGCTTTCCCCTCACTGTTGAAAGAGCACAGATTTCTATACAACTCTGTGTTAAAAGTCTTTATGGTTGTAAGTAAGGTGAAAAGCACAAGAGTCCAGAGAGGAGTTTAAAAAAAAAAATACAAAAAACGACAACAACAAAGAAACAAAAGAAAAAAGAAAAAAAAAGAAAGAAAGAAAAGAAAATAGAGGGAAGAGGGAAAGAGAGACCTGGAAGTTTTTCAGGCAGATGAGAGGAGCAGTTGGTAGGGAGGAAAAGATTTAAACTATGTCCAAGCACAATAGCATTCACTTCCAAAATTAAAATCGTCTGCTGATTATGGCTTAAAACCCACAACTCTTTTTTTTTTTTTTAATCTTATTTCCACTATCATAGACTTCTCAAGCTGACATAATTACCTTTTGGGGCTTCATCAACACTTGGCAAAATTACAGCATCTCCATTTCAAAAATGTTCTATTTCAAGAAAAGAACCTAAAGCCTCTTATTTTTTAACACATGGCAGGTGGTTAGCTGCTAACAACTAACTTCTTACCTAAGAAGTGACATAATTAGTCCAAGTATGTTACATTCCCATTGCTGGAAGTCCTGTTACTGATCTTTTTAAATCAGGCTTCATTTAATAATAAACTAACATTTTAAATGATTATTTATTCACAATCTTGGGCTCTTGCCAAATCCTGCCAAGGTTCCCCTTCACCGAAGAGCCGTCTGTTGTTCTCACTAGATTTTGCCCTGCAGCAGGTGATAGTCCATGTGAGGACAGACACTGGAGAAAAGACAAAGGGAAAATATCAAAATAGATATGCTGTGTCTTTCTTGAATATGGTTTATCTTTTGATTTCACCTTCACATAAGGAGCTAATGAGTATGGCTGGCAATGTCATGGGAAGTGCAAAGCTGAGTAAAGTAGCAGGCTCGTTGATCCCTATGACACTGGTGGGTGGGGAATGGTTCACTGTGGCTTCAGAGGAACAAGAGGTCCTTAGACTGTAGATTCACAAGTTTAATTATATCAACTCAGTCAGGGAGATCAGGCCTTGGAAAAAAAAATATATGGACCAGTCTTCTCCTCAGGCTGGTGACTGTAATAGATAGCTGGCTGCACCAGGCTTTTAGAGTGGTAGGTTGATACCTCTACTAGAACCTACAGAACCATTTTCAATGTCCTCACCTATGGCGGCCACTTTGTTTTGACCTCAGACCCCTGCCATTTCAACATCTTTTCATTACTTTACTAGGATCCCAGATTGCCCTGCAAACCTTCTAAACAGCTGCCTTATGACAAGGACATGCATAACCACCACATGCCACAGCGGAAGTATCTGAGCACTAGACTCCCTAATGAGGCTTGAAGACTTCTATCCTGTTCATCCAGGAAAGCATGACCAGCCCAGATGAACTCAGGCCCCTCACACCCATGTGAATATCCCCAACATCAACTTCCTTTTTTCAAACGTAGGCCGATCATAACAGCCCTTATTGCTGATCCACTCGACCTCCTGTCTGCCCTTTCTCCCACTGTCTTCTCCCCACCAACAACCAACATTTAAAAGCAGCCATTCACCCCCACTTTTGTCCCTGCTTGATAAAGACCCTGCAAACATGGAAAACTATGATCAAATTTGTGTCACTCACCTCTGGAGGAGATGAAAAAAAACCTAGAAAAATCCTCTTGTTTTAACAAAGCCTGGCTTTCAAGATTATTGTCTTTTGTAAATTTCTATTTATAATACCAGGTGCTGAATATTAACTCACTTTCTCTTTGACTTCCCTTTCTAGCATTCTTAATCCCTCCCCATAGTAGATATATTCCCAAATAGTAGATATATTCCTAAAACTGAATATGAAATAGTAGATGTATTCCTAAAACTGAATAGGAAATAGTAGATATATTCCTAAAACTGAATATGAAATTAAATGTGGATATACTGCACATGCACACACACACATTTTAAGAATATAAGAATATTTTAAGAATATAAATTCTATCACACACTCACCATTACAGTACCCCACTACACTCCCATATTTTTATAATATTAAATTCTCACATTCCTAAAACATTTATTTTTCATATGTTAAGTTATTTGCTTCCTGATGATCCCCCCAAAATAAATCTGTAAGTTACCTCCAAAAGGAAAGTTGCACTGCTGCAGAAAGATAAATCTTTTCCTAATTCATGGATTCTTTCAACAGCACTAACAGAACACTTGACGTTTTCATCTCTTCAACAAATTTTGTTTGGATTCCAGCCTTTACTCCATTGATTTCTGCAAACAGATTGGGGCATGGGGTAGCATGTGTAGAAGCTATGATGTAAGATGGGCAAGGTAGCATATTAAGAAGTACCTTTAGAATATTTACATTCCCATATACCAGATTAGAATTCAGGCCACTGAATTAACACACGGCACTTTGCAAAAACCTAGAAAAACAAAATTTCAGTTCTCTGAGTGACAACAGGTCATCCCGTCTCCTTAGATTTCTATAGTCAAGACCAAAATAATTGCCTCCTGCTTCATCTACTTTGATCTATTCTACCATTTGACTTCCATACGCAAAAAGTTTATTTTGTAATTTTAATTTTCAAAGTCTTTTCCTGAAAGCATGTTAATTTATCCTCTTACCAGTTTTATATTATATGAATAAATCAAATGTAATCTCTGCATATAAATGAACAATCACACCTATGTTTTATGATATATCTGGCATACTATGAAGAACTGGAATTAGAATCCAGTTTCCTAAGTTTTGGACTAGCTTACTGCCATCATCTCAAAATCATTCATCTTCTTACATTTCTTCCAAAAGCGTTTGGTTTATCGAATAAAGAATTATTACCAAAGCTATTTAATCTGCTCCCATGCTTCTCTTTTCAAGTCCAATTTCAAGTGCTAATACAGGAGACAGAACTGCTATGTTACAGGCTAAGCATGTGATAATTTTACTGTGAAGTTTTCGGGGGGGGGGGGGGTCACGTGACTGTGTTATATTCAAATCTGTGTTATGAGTCATGTAATAATGAGGGGTTAAGCTTAGTTGTATTTCTAATTAAAGTTTCCTTTATAGATCATTTTTCTGATCTTTTGATCAATTTTGTGAAATTCCAGCTTTTCCAACATTCCTATTCATTAGATGAACTCAACAGTCTCATAGAGTTTTAAATATTGCTTCATATTTTGCCCAAATATGCCAAATAATCCAATTTTATTTTTCTTTTATTATTCTTACACTTCTTGCTTTTGATATGCTTTTGTTAGGCTGTCCATTAATTTCTGTACTAATTATAAACTCTCGTCTCATATGTTTACTTTTGAGTTTACATCTGCACTGTATCTTGAAAATATAACCAACTGTTTTTAAATTATAGAAACAAAAGATAAGATATCAGCATTACATTTAGGTTATCAATGATAAAGTTGTTTCTGGCTTAATTCAGATTATGGCATGTAGAGAATTCATGCTGCAACATACAACTGACTCTCTGTATGCAGAATGACATATCAAATACACTGTTTTTAAGACAATTAAGTGTCTCCTGGTCATGAGATAAGCAGAGATATATTGTTAACAAGTGTTATTTATTGGGTAGCTAGACTGCTCATTAAAAAGTCCAAGAAGAACATCAATTTCTTGGTAATGAACGGTTACATAGAAAAAAATTCCATTTCCACATTCTGGGGATGTCTAACCACTTTTAGATGCTGGGTTTTTGTTTGTTTGTTTGTTTGTTTGTTTGAGGAGGAGGAGAGAGAGAAAGAGGGTTACAGAAAGAGAATCTTCGGCAGGTTCCATGACCAGCACAGAGCCCAAGGCAGGGCTCAATCTCACAACCCTGAGATTATGATCTGAGCTGAAATCAAGAGTTAGATGCTTAACCAACTGAGCCACCCTGTTGCCCCTAGATCCTATTCTTCTAAATGAGACACTGAAAACCCTGATCTGAATCGTATTCCATTCTGTGTTCCTTTTCAAGTGAGCAGAACTTATTAGGTGAGGTTGAACCAGCCTTTTCGCCATTTTCTTCTTAGAATTTTTTCACACTTCACATAATAGTGATCCTTTCTGCCTTGTTATCTAAGATTAGTCAGGCAGACAAAACTCCTATTTTCTTGGTGAACAATGAGTCAATATTTACTGAAATTACATGAATATCTGTAGTCATTTTTTTTCTATGAAAGCAAAAATGGAGCCCATTTTTCTTTCTACCACTGAATTACCAACATTTAGGCACAGAGTTCTGGTCTTTTGGTATCTACATGCATGTTTGTTACATGCTTCACACAGTGATGCTATTCACACACAGAAGAAGCACATAGAATTTTTTAAAGATTAACTCTTTGGATTCATATATACATATGTATGTGCTAGGTTTCTTTAAATAAAACAAGTTTTTATTCATTTCATTCTCAATATTCTCATTTTAAAAATCTCTCCTACTTTTCCTGTGGCACTATGATTTTATGAGCAGCAAAAAGATCTTTGTTTTCCATATCTGCTCACTCATTCAAGCTCCCCGCCCCCCAACAGTTTCAATTTTCTCATCAACAAAATGGTGAACAAATAAGAAACAACTGCTTCCTCATAGTATGGTTATGAGCATTAAACACAGCAATCCATACAAAGTGCTGCCCCTGAGCAGATTTATTCAAAATGCCTACCAGGCACTCCCAATGCTCAATAAACATCAGATGACTTTCTTCTCCTTCTCTTTTTGTTCCAGCTACAAAAGGAAATGCCATCTATTCTACAACTATCTCATTAAGGTAAAACGAGATTCCCTGTTTAAACAAAGCCTTTCTCTACCCTAAAAAGTAACCAAAGTTACAGGGTTGTGTTAAACACAAACAGCAGTTGTATAAGTGATAGAAAGCTGAAGTCAGTTCAATAAATCATGAAAGAATACAAAGTTTAACAAAGAAGAGTTTAATTGGAACCTGTAGTACCTCCATCTGCTCCAACATCTTTTATTGAGTCCCAATTATTATTGCCTGAGGCAGATAAGCTTTAGAGTAATCTGAATGAAGTGAGGTGTGACATTAATTGTCACATTTGAACTCTTACCAGATTAGAGTTTGTGCAGCTACACACATGCCATATAATAGCTTTCAGGTTCCCCTTTTTTTCCTATCTTCCAGAGATTATTCTATCTAGGATGTTTTGATGTGCTATTAAAAAATAAACTTTGCACAGAATGAGATGTTGCCTGGGTATTTGTTCTGTGTGAGAGAAAGGGATATAGCTCTAGCAGTCTAGTACTCAGCCAGATGCAGCTCATGTTTACTTTTCAGGTGCAGGGCCAAGCCAATCGGCAGATAAATTAGAGACCTAAAAATACTGTCTCTGCCACAGAGAAGGGAAAAACAAACAAACTATATTTGGAAGAACTGATCTCTAGGGACAAAAGTATATCCAGAGAAAGGAAAAGATGAACAAACATTTATAAAGAGGTCAGGCACAAACTCTACGAGTAGGAATTATTGTTCATATTTAACAGATACATAGGCTCATGGAGGTTAAATGGGAGTAACAGAGCCAGCAAGTGGATGAGCAGAGATTCAAACTCAACTGGTTGTGGGTTTTTTCCCTCTTTTTTCTGTTTCTTTCAAACATAGTTCCTACTACTGCTCTTCCATGTTTTATGAGCGACAGACTCAAAGGACTGTTGCTAGGATCAAGGTAATAATGAAAATGAAATGTGCTTTGAAAGCTGAAGGACAGAGGTGTCTAGCAGGCATGATTCAAGTTCTTGATCAGTAAAATGGAATGTTATGAAAATAAAATCAGATGGATTTCTAAGAACACTTTAGAAAGTTTAAATACTATAATGTATCTTGCTTCCATTTATGTTTATTTATAGCAAAGAAGAAGCAATGAGTCACATGCCTAGAAACCCTCCTTCTTTCCCTCTTTACCCTGACTTGCACTCTCCTTCTATTACACATTCTCATGTACACATATACTTAAAGAGAGTGAAGTCCCTAAAACAAATTTCCAAGAAAATAAAAAGTAAAGGGGAAGAATGGAAAGTTTACTTCAGGAAGAAACAAACCTGTATTTTATAACTTAGGGAAGTACTCTCAGAATTCCTTCAGAAATGGGATGCTTGGGTCACTCAGTCAATTAAGCGTGTGCCTTTAGCTCAGGTCACAATCCCAGGGTCGTGGAATCGAGACCTGCATCAGCTCCCTGCTCAGTCGGGAGTCTGCTTCTCCCTCTCCCTCTGCTGCTCCCCCTGCTGTGCTCTCTCTCTCTCTCTCTCTCTCTCTCTCTCTCAGATAAAATAAAACCTTTAAAAAATAATTCTTTCAGAATTACAATAATATCATTACTTACTTGATTTATAAACTCCTTAAGCACAGAGATAGTACCTATGGTTCTTTGTGTTCCCAGCATCTAGCACAGTATAGAAAATTTAGTAAATGTTTACTTTTTATAGAGAATGCATGTGTACACACATACACAAATTGATAAGGAATTCCTGCTCTATAAGAATTTTGTTGTACCCATCCTGAGATAACAGAAACAACTTTAGTGAGTTTCAAAAAGAAGATTAGGAGTTCCAGATTTTGAAAGAGGAAATAAGAAGATTTATAAATTCTAATTAAGAGGTCAATAGTTATGGAGAAGACAGAAAAATATGAACAAAAACAAAGGAATTTCTTTTTTATTTTTGGAAAAAAATAGTGACAAATTCTAAAGTGAGGTAAAAGAAGATATATAAGGAAAAGCGTCGAAGAGATTAAGCAACAAAGAGAACACTGGTAAACTTCTCAAAATCAGTACACTGACATAGTCTTCTAATATGGCCATAGTTTCATTCATTGAAATAAGGCCTAAAATGTCTAAATCATCTCACAACTGGTTTACACGGAAAAAACTAAGTCACCATAATGCATTCACACAGTCACCAAACACAAACTGAGCACTCACAAACACTGTGCAGGCCGCTGCGGGTAAAAAGTGGATAAATATCATGGATTTTCAGGGCACAATTCATTTAGTTTACCATTCTCATAAACCTTTGATATGTATCAAAATCATCTTGAGGAGACTTTGAAAAATATATCTTCTCTTGGGTTTACCCAAAACTGAGTGAACTTGCGCCACCTTTTCTAAGATGAAGGAATCTATATTTTTATAAACTCCAAAGAGAATTCAAATTCAATTATTTAAATCACTAATATATCATCCCTATCACAGTCAGAATGTAAATATAAATCTATGGTTTCCATTCCTATTTCAGCAAGATGAAGAACTAAAACAACCTAAAAATTCTCAGGCTCAAACATGAAAAAAAGCTGGATACAAAATAATGCATAGTAGAGCTTTCAAGAAAGGGAGGCAGCTTTCAAGAAAGAGAGGCAGAGTACAGGATGCAAAAGACCTTGTTCCTACTAATAACAACGTGAAAAACCCAAACAAAAGAAAAGTCTTAATTTTCCAGGTAACAAAAAAGAACGGATGCTGCAAAGAAGACCCAATGAACTGGCATCCCCACCATCTGGAAGCAGTTGTCTAGTCTAGGTATGGCTGACTAGAGAGAGAGATGCTAACGAAAGACTGCATGGGAATGAGAGAGGTAAAACAAGCCTTGAATGATAGAATAGACTGGTCTGAAAATGATTACCTGAGGTTAAGATCTGAATAGATATTTGGGTCACACCACCAGGTAAGATAATGAGATCTAACAAGTAAGAGGAGAGGGTGAGGGGAATTTAGAATAGACAGTGGATATGGGGAAGGGTGAATACAGGTTTAGCCCCAATATCAACTGCAGCTATTAGAACTATCATTTATTTCACCGATCTCTTTTCTTGCAAGTTTCCCCTCAGGAAGATTAGGTTCATAGGAGTCTTGGAGAAACTGACCTCCAAATCTGTGTAAAGAAGTGGATTTGCGTGATGCAAGGTAGAGACCGTGGTAGACATGGAAAAACACTTCTCAAATCTCCTAATACAGGGACTGCAATTGACTGACAGCCCCAGCTACTACACTCAGAATGTATCATTGCATAGTAACCAAGGGCATGTTTCCTCCTAGCCGTTCCCAGCCAATGACTCAGTGCAATAAAGATACTTAGGCAGGCCAATTCCTGTGAGAGATGGGCTTCAGTAATAAACTACTGTGGCATAAAGACTATCCATCAGCCTTGTCAAAACATTCATAAGACTGCACTGTAGCCTAAGACCTTTCTTCCCTTCCTTTTTTTCTTTCCTTCTATCCTTCACAGGGGTTGGACATGAATTGCAGTCAGATGCTTTTCCAGCCTCCTCCAGCTTCTTCCTTAATTTTCCCTCACAGGGAATCCCACAATAAGTCTCTTGTAGAACAAATGCCATCTTGAAATCTGTTTCTCAGAGAAGTGAAGCTAATGTTTAATATTTAGAAAATGCTTGTAAATTTTTCTTCAACTAAATTAAACATAATTTTGACAAATTTTTTTACCAATAGTATGTTTTCCAGTGTCAACTTGACCATAATTTTCAAAATCTTTAAGTACTGTAATAACTTTGACTAATATTAAATTGAGTTGATAAATGGGTAATTACTGGATATATAGATGACTTCTAGAGAGGAATGATTACTAGAAAACTAATCACTGAGCATAATTTCAGGTTTATATGCATCTGTTTGGGCCTACTTGATAAATATGTTCATTTCTGGCACTTAAAGAAGATTTAAAGTATATGAATACTGTAGAAAATGATTTTTTTATTTATGACCTTTGGCTCTACTAAAATTCTTTTATATTACAGAAGAATTATCTACCTTTCAGTTTTCTCTGAAAGTCAAAGGAAATATAAAAAATATTAAATACCTTGGTTTTTTAAGTACCAAGTATTTCTACTGTAACTACAAAATACTGCTGCAAGTATTCTAAAGAAAACCTAAATAAACCAAAATATACCATGTTCATAGATCAGAAGATTCAACATTTACAGATTCAATTTTTTAAAGTTGATCTATAAAATCTGAAGAGAAAATCTGACAGGTCACCATTCTAATTACTGATTCATATAACAAATTAACTAAACCATTTAGTCATTTTTTTTAAGGATATTATTCACTTGAGAGAGCGTGTGTGCATGTGCATGGGTGGAGGGCAGGGAAGGACGGGGGAAAGAGAGAAGCAGACTCCCACCTGAGTGGGGTACCCTATGCAAGGCTGGATCCCAGGGCGCCAGGTTCACAAAATCAGACATTTAGCCCACTTAGCCACCCAGGTGCCCCTCTATTTATTCATTTCAGGTTCAGGTTATTTCTGCTGCATTTTAGCAATAGCCTGGTGGTACTATTGTAAACTACAGGCCAGATTTTGCACCTTCATTAAGGAAAGATAGAGGCTCGTATCAATGAGGCTTGTAAATATAGAGGCCCATAAAAAGGTCTGTACTAGGTACTCTGCATTACTAATACTTATTTTCTGTATTATTTTATGCAATGCTCAGTCAGGTACAACCACAAGAAGAGACAGAAAAGAGGCTCAGAGTGAAAAAAAAAAAAAGTTTATTATATTTACAAGTCTGAAAATTGAGAGGTACAGCACTCTCTACCAGGCTACATGAGAAAGACACCATTCTGGTCAGGGGCAGAAGACAGGAGCAAGGGAAAAGCCATAAGCCAGAGTCTTTACTGATGTTTCTATGGGAAAGGTAAGGGAGTGTGCATAGTGAACAGTTGAGGATTGGCTGGTTTGAGTAATTTGGATGGGTTTTGGTCTATACGGTGATCTCTAGTTGCCTCGTACCAGGCCCTAGGATGATTAAAGCAGAGTGATATTGCCTCCCGGGGCACATGTGCCAGAAAGAGGGAGGTATGATTCTGAATTGGTCAGTTTGAGTATCAAAAGCATGATCCCTGTTGAGCCCTTTGTTGTCTCTAAGAATTGGCTAGCTCAGGGTAAAACAGTCTCTCCCAGCCAGAAAGCTTTTTTTCTTTTTTTCCTTAAGATGTAAAAATATCATTATGGGACACCTGGGTGGTTCAGGTGATTAAGCATCTGCCTTCTACTCAGGCCACCATCCCAGGGTCCTCAGATGGAGTCCCGCATCAGGTTCCCGGTTCAGCTTCTCCCTCTGCCTGCTCCTCCCCCTGTTTGTACTCTCTCTCCCTCTCTTTCTGGCCTATAAATAAATAAAATATTTTTTAGAAGATGTTAAAGTGTCATTATATGTACATACATACATATAGAAACACAAACATACACACACATATAGACACACATATATAATAGTATATATACAATACATATTAAGTATTTATATACAATTATATATGATTTATAACTTGCATATATAATATAAAATACATACGCTATTACGTTCATATGTAAATACATTACAGTACTTCAAAATACAGACTCTGAATTCAGACTTGTAAAGCTGATATCACTGACACTATTTTTGAATAGTATCAGTGGACTGAGTCAGATCTCAACTCTTCCTGTCAAGGGACAGGTTACTGACTCAAGATTGGAAGGAACAAGAATTAATTTTATAGAGATGAATAAATTGAATAGAGGAATTTAAATGTGACTATTTGAATATTTGGGGTATAATTTTTATTGTCTTATTTTTATGTACATATAAGAAAAGTATTCTCTTTCTTCTAAGATATATCTAACTCCTAATTTAATAATTTTTTATAAACTAAAGGAAACACATTTTAATGGCCTTTGATTTTCAGTAACCCCCCAAAATGCAGATACTTTCACTGACTTTTCTTACACTTCACAGAAATATTATTTGTAAAAGTTCAATAAGAATAAGTCATTTCAGCAGAAAATAATTGGACAAATCAATTGTGCAACCAAGGTCATTTTAGCAATATTTTCTTCTAGTTAGGAATGACAAACCCAATGTTAATAAGTTGGAAGTACTGACTTGATGTGTAGTTAGTACCTACAAGGCCCTGCCAAGAAAACTGGCTTGTACATGGATCATAAAGTAGTAAGAAGGTCACTTCCTAACATACCAGGAAACAGCAAAATTTGAAAATTTCTAGCAGAAGTAATTTATCTAATTTAGAAATACTGCAGATGAAATCTGATGAAAGAAGTTTCTTGGATTTGACTTTCTAGCCACAACATGGACAAGAAAATCATAAAGGATTTTAAAATTCCAACCTAAGAATCTTTACAAATATTTCAGGCAAGGGGCATGTGGTTGGCTCGGTCAGAAGAGCATGCCAACTCCTGACTTCAAGATATGAGTTCAATAAATATCTACGCCTCCAATATGGGAGCAGCCAATTACATAAGAAAACCGTTAATCAAGATAAAGAGTCATATTGATATGATTACATTAATAGTAGGAGATCTTAATACACCTCTCTCAGAAATAGACAGATCATGGAAGCAGAAAATCAATAAAGAAACAAGAGCATTGAATGACACATTGGACCAGATGGACCTCATAGATATATACAGAACATTCCACCCTAAAACATCAGAATACTCATTCTTCTCAAGTGCACAAGGAATCTTCTCAAGAATAGACCACATACTGGGTCACAAATCAGGACTCAACCAATACCAAAAGACTGAGATTATTCCCTGCACATTCTCAGATCACAATGCTTTGAAACTGGAGCTCAATCACAAGGAAAAGCTCGGAAGGAACTCAAACACCTGGAAGCTAAAGACCACCTTGCTTAAGAATGCTTGGATCAACCAGGAGATCAAAGAAGAACTGAAACAATTCATGGAAACCAATGAGAATGAAGACACTTCGGTCCAAAACCTATGGGATACAGCAAAGGAGGTCCTAAGGGCGAAATACATAGCCATCCAAGCCTCCCTCAAAAAAAAATTGAAAAATCCAGAATACACCAG
>NC_081558.1:165297005-165297520 GCF_022355385.1 Mustela nigripes | reverse complement strand
ACTCAACACACACAAAACAGATAATCATATCAAAAAATGGGCAGAACATATGAACAGACACTTCTCCAATGAAGACATACAAATGGCTGTCAGACACATGAAAAAATGTTCATCATCACTAGCCATCAGGGAGATTCAAATTAAAACCACATTGAGATACCACCTTACACCAGTTAGAATGGCCAAAATTAGCAAGACAGGAAACAACATGTGTTGGAGGGGATGCAGAGAAAGGGGAACCCTCTTACACTGTTGGTGGGAATGCAAGTTGGTGCAACCACATTGGAGAACAGTGTGGAGATAGCTCAAGAAATTAAAAATAGAGCTTCCCTATGACCCTGCAATTGCACTACTGGGTATTTACCCCAAAGATACAGATGTAGTGAAAAGAAGGGCCATCTGTACCCCAATGTTTATAGCAGCAAAGGCCATGGTCGCCAATGGATGGTGGAAAGAACCAAGATGCCCTTCAATGGACGAATGGATAAGGAAGATGTGGTCCATATACACTATGA
>NC_081558.1:165168402-165296905 GCF_022355385.1 Mustela nigripes | reverse complement strand
AGGGGAGGTGAGCCATGAGAGACTATGGACTCTGAAAAACAATCTGAGGGTTTTGAAGGGATGGGGGTGGGAGGTTGGGGGAACCTGGTGGTGGGTATTAGGGAGGACACAGATTGCATGGAGCACTGGGTGTGGTACAAAAACAATGAATAATGTTACGCTGAAAAGAAATAAATAATTAAAAAAAGAAAGATGTAAGTTCAAGCCCCACATTGGACACAGAGCATACTTAAAAACAAACAAACAAACAAAACAACAACATCAAAAACACCACCTTTGCTGTGCAGAAGCTTTTGATTTTGATGAAGTCCCAAAAGTTCATCGTTTTCTTTGCCTTTGGAGACATATCTTGAAAGAAGTTGCTGTGGCTGGACAAATAGCATGGAGGACATGGGAAGTTAGAGTGGAGAAGGGAGTTGGGGGAAAGTGGAAGGGGAGGTGAACCATGAGAGACTATGGACTCTGAAAAACAATCTGAGGGTTTTGAAGGGATGGGGGTGGGAGGTCGGGGTACCAGGTGGTGGGTATTATAGAGGGCGTGGATTGCATGGAACACTGGGTGGGGTGCAAAAATAATGAATACTGTTATGCTGAAAATAAAAAATAAATTTAAAAAAAAAACACCACCTTCAGGCAGAAGAAAATTCTTTAAATCTAGTAGCTGCTCCATCCTGTATGGCTGTAGATTGGCAAAGAAAATTGAATGAGCCATATGTAATTCATTAATACTACTGGAACATCTAAGTAAGGAATCAAACCAAATCTATTAAGACCAAACTTGTGTGTCTGTGCATGTGTGTGCATGCATGTGTGCATGTGCACACATGTGTGATTAAGAATAAGCTTTAGACGGGCACCTGGGATGGCTCAGATGGTTAAGCATCTCCCTTCAGCCAGATTATGATCTCTAGGGCCTAGGATCAAGCCCCATGTCAGGCTCCCAGCTCAGCAGGGGGTGCTCCTTTCCCTCTGCCTCTCCCCCTGCTTGTGCTCTGTGTCTGTGTCTGTGTCTGCATCTGTCTCTGTCTCTCTCAAATGAATAAATAAAATCTTAAAAAAAAAAAAAGAATAAGCTTTAGAGATCCTTTATAGTCACAGGTGATTAGAGGGAAGAGTACCTCAGGAAAATAAAAGTCCCAAGTCTTGGAAATAGACAAAAGACTGTTAGGTACCCTTTCAGTGGAGTGCTAGGCATTGCTTTGTGCACTTTCTAATTATTTGGTTCTAAAGGGGCATGCACCTTTCATTAACTTTCTATTGACTGGGCAATTTTATAACTTTATAGAGGTAGTGATTAAATTGTAGAAAACTGATAGGCATGCAAAAGATTCCTAGTGATAAAATGATCCCTGCTCATAACAGGGCAAATCAATTCTTTTTCAGTAGAGAATATAAATCTTTATAACTCAAATTCTCACATGAACCAATTAAAATTTTTACCAGTTACCTTATTAATATGTTAAATAAGATCCTTAACAAATAAGTACTTAAAATATATATGCAATCCAAAGATTAGAAAATATTTGTAATATAGCTAACAATATATATAAAGCACTCTTAAAAATCAACAAGAAAAACACCAACCATGTCGAAAATAAAAAGCAATTAATTTGAAAAGACTTCTCAGCAAAGTCATTTTGAGGCCAATTTCCAGGGCCAACAGGTAAATTAATAGGTACTAAGCATCATTAGTCATCAGATAAGGAATTACATATCCAAAAAATTATTAAAAAGACTGGCAAAATCAAACATTGGCAAGAATGTATGATAAATAAAACTCCCAAAATTTGTGGATGGAGTGCAAAATGGTACAACCACTTCGGAAAACTATTTGGCAGGTTTTTTTGTTTTTGTTTTTGTTTTTGTTTTTTTAAAAAACACACCCTACTCTTACCCTAGCAATTCCTAGGCATTTGTCCAAAAGAATAAAAACAGATTCCCATGAAATGACTAGTACACAAGTTTATATAGCAGCTTTATTCGTATTGGCCCAAACTGGAAAGAATCCAAATACCTATCTAAATGATAATGAAAAAACAAAATGTTATATTCCTAGTCTTCAGCAATTAAAAAAATAATAATAATAACTGAGGGGTGCCTAGCTGGCTCAGTTGGTGGAGCATAGGACTCTTAATCTCAGGGTTATGTGAGTTCAAGCCCCACACTGTAGGTAGAGTTTACTTCAAACAAACAAAAAACAAACAAACAAACCTGAGACATTCAACAGCACGAATGAAACTCTCATATTATTTGGAGCAAAAGAAGTAAAACACAAAAGAGTAGAAGACACTGCTTCATTCCATTTACGTGGTGTTCAAAGATTTTAAAAAATAATAAACTACGGTCATAGAAATTATAGCAATGCTTGTCTCTGGGGAAGAGATGGGAAGTGATGGGAAAGTAAGAAGGCAAAACTTTCTGGGATAATTGAACTAGCTTATATTTTGATCAGGAGATCAGAGTCTAAGTTACATTAATATAAACATTTTATCAGAAATGTTCAAATTATTTTCTGTCCTTCCACCAAAATCACACTACCTTGATAATTTGATAAGCTTTGTGCTGAACACTACTAAAGACGTCCCTTCAACTATTTTCTTCTTTCAGACCATCTTGTCTGTTGGCTGTTTTATACTCTTTAAACCAGCTTTCAAACTTGACCCCCACCCAAAAAGAAAACTGCTGGGATTTTGATCCATATTTTTTTTTAATTTATAAATCAATTTAGGGGAAATTGACACTTAATGATATAGAGTCTTCTGATGTCTGAACACAGTATGTCACTCTTTATGATCTTTTAAAATCTTTTCTTAAAATGTTTTGTATGTTCAGGAGAAAAGTCTAGCACATCTTTTATTGTATTTACTTTTAGGTATTTGATATATTATTTTAAACATCTTTTCTAGTATATAGAAATGCAAATTCATTTATATTTATCATTTATTCAGGAAAACTGCAAAACTCACTTATTAATTCTAGTATGTTCTTAGTGGATTCTTTCAAAAATTTCTATATACATGAGCCATGTCAAATAACAGCTGTTCTAATCTATATTTTCAATATTCACTAAATATGAATATTATATGAATATTAATTTCTTCATTTTCCACTATTATAATGATTATCAGTATAATTTGAAAAATAGTAGTGATAATAGCTATCTTTGTCTCATTTCAGACTTTAAGAAACAAACTATTCAACATTCTATAAATCTATTAAGTATTTTATGTACATGTTTTGCAGATGTTCTTTTCAGATTGAGAAAATTTTCTTCTATTTCTAGCTTACTGAAACTTTCTTTCACAAATGTATGTTTAATTTTATCAAATCTTTTTGGTTTTCTAATGAGATAATCAAGGTTTTTTACCTTGATATGGTAAATTTGGTCAATGCAGTAACTGAAGTTTTCAAATGTTAAACTAACAATGGTTCCTTAGAATAAATCACACTTATGATTACCATTATTTATGTATTACTAAATTCAATTTGCTTTTTTAATTGTGGTAAAAAAAAAATCTACTCTCAAATTTTTAACAGTAGAGTGCCGTGTTGTTAACTATAAGCACAGTGTACAGCAGATCGCTAGAAACTTTTCATCCACATGACTGGAACTCACTACCCACTGAACAGCAGCTCTCCATTTCCTCCTCCCCTGTGTCCTTGGAAAACACCACTCTATTGTCTGTTTCTAAGACTCTGACTCCTTGAGATACTTCAAATAAGGGAAATCAGGCAGTATTTGTCCTTGTGTTACTGGCTTATTTCAATCAACACAATATCCTCAAGATATCATATTATCATATGATAGGATTTCTTTCTTTTTATGACTAAAAAAAATTCTATTGTATGTATATGCCAAATTTTCTTTACTCATTCATTCATTAATGAACATTTAGATCATTTTCACATTTTGACTACTGTATATAATGCTGCAATGAACACAGGAGTGAAAATATCTCTTCAAAATCCTGATTTCAATTATTTTAGATAAATACACAGAAATGGGATTGCTGGATAATATGGTAATTCTATTTTTAGTTTTTGTTTGTTTGTTTGTTTTTATTTTTTAGGAAACTCTGTATTGTTCTCCATGATGTCTATACCAATCTGCATTCCCAACAACAATGTACAAGGGTTTCCTTCTCTACACATCCTCACCAACACTTGTTATCTCTTGTCTTTTTGATAATAGCCATTCTAATAGATGTGAGGCAATATTTCATTGTGGTTTTGATATACATTTTACTGATGATTAGCTATGTTAAGTGCCTTTTCATGTACTTGTCCATTTGTATGTTTTCTTTGAAGATTGTCTATTCGAGTCCTTTACACACTTTTTTCATCAGTTTTTAATTTGGGGGCGGCTTGTTTTTGTTTTTTTGCTATTGAATTGTAGGAGTGCTTTATTTTGGATATTAATCCCTTATAAGATATATGGTTTGCAAATACTTTCTCCCATTTGATAGACTGCCTTTTTCCTCTCTTATTTCCTTTGCATACAGAAGGTTTTTTATTTGATTTATTCTTACTTGTTTATTTTTGTTTTTGTTGCCTTTGCCTGTGGTGTCATATCCTAGAAAGTACTACCAAACCAATGTTCTGAAGATTTTCCCTGTATTTTCTTCTACAAGTTTTATGGTTTCAGGTCCTACACTTAAGACTTCAATCCATTTTGAGTCGGCTTTTCTATAAAAAGGTCTAATTCTTGTATGTCAATATCCAGTTCTTCCAACACCATTTGTTGAAGAGACTATACTTTCCCCACAGTGTAGTCTTGACACCTTTGTCAAAGACCATTTGGCCTTACATGCATAGGTTTATTCCTGAATTCTTTATTCTGTTTAATTTGTCTATATGAATGTACTTATACACTGTTTTGGTTACAGTAGCCTTGTAATGTGTTTTGAAGTCAAAAAATAAGAGACTTTCAGTTTTTTTATTTTTTATCAACATGCTTTGGTTATATAGAGTCCTTTTTTGTTTCATATAAATTATGGAATTTTTTTTTCTATTTCCTTAAAGAATACCACTGGGATTGTCATAGGGATTCAGTGAGCTATAGGTTGCTCTGGGTGGCATGGACATTTTAACAATATTAGATCCTCCAATCCATGACAAAATAAAAATCTTTCTATTTATTTGTATCTTCTTTAATTTCTTTCATAACTATTTTAAGTTTCCAGTGTATAAATCTTTTGCCAGCATGAATAAGTTTATTTCTAAGCATTTTATTTTTTGATACTATTATATTGATATTATAAATATATTGTATTTATATTTATTCATAAGTATATTTATATACATTTACATGTTAATTATAAATAAAATAATATAAATATAACAAATATAATAACATAATAACCATTGTAATAGTTGATAATATTATAAATAGGACTTTATTTCTTTTTTGGATTGTTTATTGTTAGTGTATAAAACTGCAATTTATTCTTGTATGTTGATTTTGTATCTTGTAATTTGCCAGATTTATTTAACACTTAATTTTTTGTGCAACTTTTCCTGTTTTCTACATATAATTTCATGTCACCTGTAAATTTTACATCTTCCTTTCCATTTGAGTGACTTCTGTTCCTCCGTCTTGCCTAATTGCTCTGGCTAGTACTTCCAGAACTATGTTGAATAGAACTGGCAAGAGTGAACATCCTTTTGAGAAAGATGAATCCTCTTACACTGTTGGTGGGAATGCAAGCTGATATAGCAACTCTGGAAAACAGTATGGAGGTTCTTCAAAAAGTTAAAAATAGAGCTACCCTATGACCCAACAATTGCACTACTAGGTATTTATTCAAAGGATACAAACATAGTGATTCAAAGGGACATCTGTGCACTAATGTTTATAGCAGTAATGTCCGCAATAGCCAAAAATATGGAAAGGGCCCAGATGCCCATCAACAGAAAAATGAATAAAGAAGATGTGGCATATATACAATAGAATATTACTCAGTCATCAAAAAAATGAAATCTTACCATTTGCAACAACATGGATGGAACTAGAGTGTATTACGCTAAGCAAAACCAGTCAATCAGAGAAAGACAATTATCATATGATTTCACTCGTGTGCAATTGAAGAAACAGAACAGATGAATATAGAGGAAGGGAGGGAAAATAAAATAAGACGAAACTGGGGAGAGAGACACAAATCCTAAGAGACCCTTAACTATTGGAAACAAATTGACAGTTGCTAGATGGGAGGAGGGTGCAGGGATGGGGTAACTGGGTGATGGACATTAAGGAAGGCATGTGATGAAATGAGCATTGGGTGTTTTACGCAACTGATGAATCACTAAACTCTACCTCTGAAAATAATAATATATTATAATTGATTTTAAATTAAATGTAACTTAATTTTTTTTAAAAAAGTGAGTATCTTTGTCTTTTTCTTGATCTTAGAGGAAAGGCTTTCAGTTTCTCATTATTGAATATGATATTAACTGTGGGCTTTTCATATATGGCCTTAATTATGATAATTTTATTCTATTCCTACTTCATTGAGTGTTTTTATTTTGAAAGGGTGTTGAATTTTTCCAAAGGCTTTTTCTGCATCTATGAGATGATCATGTGATTTTTATTCCTCAGTTAATGTGATGTAGTACACTGATTTTCTTACATTGAATCATCCTTGTATCCCAGTGTAATCCCACTTGGTCACAGTGTATGAACCTTCTTTTCCCCCTTTTTTTTAATGCATAACTTTTAAAAAATTTTAGTTAGTGAACATATAGCGCAATATTGGTTTCTAGAATAGAATTTAATGATTCATCACTTTCATACAACACCCAATGCTCATCACAAGTGCCTTCTCTAATACCCATCCTCATCTAGCCCATTTCCGACCCATATCCCTCCATCAACCCTCAGTTTGTTCTCTATCAGTAAGAGTCTCTTATACTTTATTCCCCTCTCTTTCTTTTCTCCCTCCCCATACGGCATCTGTTTTCTTTCTTAAATTCCACATATGAGTGAGATCATACGGCATTTGTCTTTCTCTGGCTGACGTACTTTGCTTAGAGTAATACATTCTAGTTCCATCCACATCATTACAATATTCCCTTAGGTATACACACCCACATCTTCTTTATCCACTCATCAGGTGATGGACATTTGGGCTCTCTCCATAGTCTAGCTATTGTTGAAAATGTTGTTATAAACATCAGGGTGCATGCACACCTTCCAATCTCTAATTTTTTAATCCTTTGGGTAAATTCCTCATAGTTCAATTGCTGGATCATAGGGTAGTTCTATTTTTAGTTTTTTGAGGAACCTCCATACTGTTCTTCAGAGTGGCTGCACCAGTTTGCATTCCCACCAAAATTGTTAAGAGGGTTCCCCCGTCTCCACATCCTCACCAACATTTGTTGTTTCCTCTGTTGTTAATTCTACCATTCTGACAGGTGTGAGGTGGTATCTCATTGTGATTTTGATTTGGATTTCCCTCATGATGAGGGATGTTGATCATCTTTTCATGTGTCTATTGACCATTTGGATGTCTTCTTTGGAAAAATATATATCCAGGTCTTCTACCCATTTTTTTAACTGGATTATTTGTTTCTGGGGTGTTGAGTCTGATAAGCTCTTCATAGATATTGGATAAAAACCCTCTATCAGATATGTCTTTTAAAAATATCTTTTCCCATTCCAGAGACTGCCTTTCAGGTTTGTTGATCATTTCCTTCGCTCTGCAGATTTTTATCTTGATCAGGTTCCAATAGTTCGCTTTTGCTTTTGTTTCCCTTACCTCTGGAGACATACTTAGTAAGAATTTGTTACAGCTAATGTCAAAGAGGTTGCTGCCTGTGTCTCCTCCAGGATTTTGATCATTTCCTGCCTCACACTTTGGTCTTTCACCCATTTTGAATTTATTTTTCTATATGATGTAAGAAAGTGGTTCATTTTCATTTTTCTGCATGTCATTATCCAGTTTTCCCAATACCGTTTGTTGTCAAGACTATCTTTTTCCCATTGCATATGCTTTCCTGCTTTTTTGAAGATTATATTATTGACAATATAGTTGTGGGTCCATTTCTGGGTTTCTATTCTCTTCCATTGATCTATGTGTCTGTTTTTGTGCCAGTACCATACTGCTGCTTTTTTTTTTTTTTTTTTAAGATTTTATTTGTCAGAGAGAGATCACAAGCAGGGGGATCAGCAGGCAGAGGGAGAAGCATGCTCCCCGCTCAGCAAGGAGCCTGCCACAGGACTCAATCCCAGGACCTTGGAATCATGACCTGAGCCGAAGGCAGATACTTAAGGGACTGAGCCGCCCAGGCATCCCAGTACCATACTGTCTTAATAATTACAGCTTTGTTACATAGCTTGAAATCTGAAATTGTTTTGCCTCCAGTTTTTTGTTTGTTTGTTTCCCCCCAGAATTGCTTTGGCTATTGGAATCTTCTGTGGTTCCATACGAATTTTAGGATTGTTTGTTCTAGCTCTGTGAAAAATGTGGGTGGGTATTGGAGAGGGCACGGATTGCATAGAGCACTGGATGTGATGCAAAAACAATGAATACTGTTACGCTGAAAATAAATTTTAAAAAAATTAAAAATAATATAAAATAAAATTTTTTTTAAATGTTGGTGTTATTTTGGTAGGGATTGCATTACATGTTTAGATTTCTTTGAGTAGTGTAGACATTTTAACAATGTTTGTTCTTCCCATTCATGAACATGGAATGTCTTTCCATTTCTTTGTGTCCTCTTCAATTTCTTTCATAAGTGATTATAGTTTTCTGAGTACAGATCTTTTACTTCTTTAGTTAGGTTTATTCCTAGGTATCTTGTTATTTTTGGTGCAACTGTAAATAGAATGGATTCCTTGACTTCTTTTCATGCTTCTTCATTATTAGTGTATAGAAATGCAACTGATTTTTGCACATTTATTTTATATCCAGCAACTTTGATGAATTCATGTATTAGTTCCAATAACTCTTTGATGGAATCTTTTGGGATCTCTGCATAGTGTATCATGTCATCTGCAAATAGTTAAAGTTTGACTTCCTCCTTCCAATCAAATGCCTCTTACTTCTTTTCGTTGTCTGAATGCTGAGGCAAAGACTTCCAGTACTATGTTGAATAGTTATGATGAGAATGAACATCCTTGTCTTATTCCTCACTGTAAAGGAAAAGTTCTCAGTTTCTTTCCACTGAGGATGATATTAACTGTGGGTCCTTTATCTATGGCCTTTATGATGTTGATATATGTTCAATCTATCCCTGCTTTATTGATTGTTTTTATCAAGAAAGGATCCTGTATTTTGGTCAAATTCTTTTTCTACATATGATCCTTTAAATGTACTGTTGAAACCTATTTACTAATATTTTGTTGAGGACCTTGCACCTATATTCTCTAGGAATATTTGCCTATGGGTATTCTTTACTTGTAGTATCTTTATCTGGCCTTGATATCAGGGTGAAGTTGGTCTTATAAAATAAGTTTGAGAATTTTTACTCCTCTTCAATTTTTTGGAACAGTTTGAGAAGCACTGGCCTTAATTCTTTTTTACATCTTTGATAGGATTCACCTGTGAAACATCTGGTCCTGGGCTTTTCCCTCTCATGTGTCTCATAGCTTTGTGCTAATATCCAAATATTTGAAAAAAACAGCCCTCTCTCTGTCTTTATAAACTGGCTTTCTGCAGGCAGAGATGCTCACCAATCTATCCAACTACAGATTCTGGGAACCTCTAAAACAATTTTGGGAAGAAATTTCTCTGGGTCTGTACATGAAATTTCTTAATTCAAGAAACTTAATGATTTCTTTCTCAGGAGCTCATAATTTCTTCCTTCCTCTAGTACCTGCCTATGGCAATGCAGCTCTCTGGTTGTTCAGCAGCAAGCTGCAGGCACCAGGCATCCAAACTATGTTGGCTTCCTATCAGTACCATGAGTCAGAAAGACAGATCTATTAATCCCTTGGGCAGCACTCTGAAGAGCTAGAACATTGATACACATGCACTACTCTTCTCTTTTCCCCCAAGATAGAAGTGGTGAGCCAGAACATTCTCTCCTGGCAATGAGATGTGCTGCCTTGGAGGAGGGACTGACATGGTAAAATGAAATTGCTCTTATCTGTTTCGCTGCAACTGTTCTCTGCTTTTTGCTCACCTGGGGGATTACACCTTCTTAACTGAATTCAGAAAATCTCATGAAGGTATTTTGGTTTGTATATTACTGTTAAATCAGTGTTTTTAATGGGGGAATAGGCACACAGACCTCCTGTTCTGACATCTTGCTAACATCTGCTCATATTTTGTTTTGCATATTCAAGAGTGTGGGTAAGATTCAGACATTTTCAAACATTCAAAGCCTGAGAAAATTTACCACTCAGATTCTCAAAGTGAACTACTAAATTTTCATAAAATGCAATTTAGATAAAGAAGGAATGGTTTGAAAAAAAAAAAAAAAACAAGGTGGGCAAATAAATTGCCAAATTTCAGAGCCAATTTGAATAAACATTGACTCTAAAAACAAACCAAAAAATGTGATATAAAAACTAAATAAAAAACTAAATAGTAGAAATAGTTTTATTATATAAAATGGGAGAAGGTAAAAGGAATTAAAACTTCCTGAGATATGTGCCTTATACTGATAAAGGGTAGAGATATTAATTAAATTAAACTGCCAATTTAGGCCTACCTATCCTCGTGATGATTCAAATATCCTTCTCAGGTCATAATCCCAATAAAAAAGAATATCCATTCTCCTTTAGTCTATTCTCAATTCAAAAGCTTAAGAAAGCAGTAAGTCACCAACTACTATTCTATAACAATTTTAACAGGCAAATTTACTACCAGTAAATATGCTTCAATGATTACGTCCCTCTTCAGAGACCTATGACACTTCACTGATCCTTTTCACCAGAAGTTAAATGCTTCCCACTCATTCCTTCTTACCTCTTCTCTTTAAGTTTTAATTAAGATTTGGTCTCTTTATTTCTAACCAAAGCAGCAGTATAATCAGTGATGCATATCTGAATTACCTAGAAAAAGCACTACAAAAATATATATACTGTATTCTATATCCACATTCCCAGATGTACTTATGCAATAGGATTTAGATGAATCCCAGGCAGGAAAACATGTCTCTACCCCAATAACTCTGATGCACAGCCCATGATCTTCAAGTGAAATCTATATGCATTTTCCAGGACATCAGGCAGCAAAATATCATTTATACCAGTGTTCTACCGTGTGCTGAATCTACCCTGAAATGTAACTTCCTACAGTAAAATTTTTATAGAGGCTTCTTAATCTACAAGGCAGTACCATTCAATTTTTTTTTAATTTTGCAGCAATATATGCTTTCACAGGATATTTTTAAAAATTAATATAGTTGTTCTTAATTCCTTTTTTTGCTTATTCTAATGTGTATGTATGTGTATGTGTGCGTATACTTTTTGCTAAAAGTTAAATTGTGCATTTTTTATATAGACCAGTTTATTTTTATCTTTCTTCATATAACATTATATTGTGACCATTCACCAATGTCTTTGCAAAATTCTCCCAGCACTTGAATTTTTGTTTTATATTTCCTCATATAGACACACTATAATTTATCTAACAATTGTACATTGTTGAACATTTAGTCATTTTCAATTATTTCATTAAGATATATAACGATGTGAAGTTCTTTAGCATAAGTCTTTGTACTTTTCTTTAATTATATCTTTAAGAGAGATTCTCAGGAATGTAAATTAGTGGGGGTGAACATTTTAAAGCTCTGCATTCCAGACATGTTGTTTAAGGTTCTATTACTGATATGGATCTGTATTTTTTTCTTTTTTTTTTTTTAAGATTTTTATTTATTTATTTGACAGAGAGACACTCAGCAAGAGAGGGAACACAAGCAGGGGGAATGGAGAGGGAGAAGCAGGCTTCCTGCCAAGCAGGAAGCCCGATGTGGGGCTGAATCCCAGGACCCTAAGATCATGACCTGAGCCGAAGGCAGATGCTTAACACTTGAGACACATAGACGCCCCTAGATCTGTACTTCTTATGGAGGGTCACACTATTGTAGAAACTCTATACTTTTATAGATCATTGAAATATGTAGTCTAAGGATAGAACATTTTACTCATCATAGCAGAGAATGTGGACCCAGGGAAATAAGAGACTTGAACCTTTTTCCCTTCCTTACAGCTTACTTGCTCTGTGGCCTAAAGCAATTCACTGAACTATTTTGTTGAAAAGCTGCCTCAAGTTTCCACAGAGTAAGGATGAACAAGAGTGTAACATTCACATTCTTTTAAAGATTGCACTGTCTGCTATAAAATTCAAGCAGATAAAATGAGATAAAAATAAAGAGTTGAATTTAACACACAAGAGCAAACAAGTGACTATATTACTTTATGGGTGAAATTGTAAAGAATTATATTTAACATACCTGCAGAAGTTTCCACAGATTGAAATACCTTGTTGCCTTTCATAAACAAGCATTTACCTTTCTGTTTAGAAACACCTACAATTTTTCACTTAGCAGAGCAATTTCACTTTATAAAGTTCACATTGATCCATAATTATCTCTTATCCAATTCTTACTTAAGATTTCAAGTTATTTATTTTCTCCTATTTTTTCTCAAATGCTCATTAAAAATTAATAAAGAATATAGTGTAATTGCTTTCAAAATGCCAATAAAAAGTCTCTTGAGCAAACCAATTTGGTAGAAGAGAGGAGCCTATTTGAAATGAAACACCTATTGAAGTTTTAAATTTTGTAGCATCTTTTGAAAATGTATAGGAGCAATTCATTCTAAAAATGATTCGGAGCATTTTCTAAGTGTCTGGCACTGTGTTAGACAATAAAGACTGAGAAACAATAAGACAAGTGATCTCTCTTCAAAAGGTTCAGAGCATAGTGAGAGAAGTCAACATGTACACAAATAATTACAGTGCCATGGGTAAGTGCTACTAGACTTTGAGGAAACATTTAGGCTGGAGTAAATAATGACAAATTGAGCGTATGGTTAGGTAAAGAAAAACTTCTCAGCAAAAGCAACTTTTGAACAGACAAAAAAAGAATAGGCCTTCACACAAGTTAAAAGAAGAAACATGTTAAAATCATGCTGCATTAAAAGAACACAGAATTATAGAACTTGGACTATACCATGAATGGTCAGAAAGTCTCATATTATGTAAGAATTCTCTATTAAAACACATTTATTCGGGGCACCTGGGTTAAGCCTCTGCCTTCGGCTCAGGTCATGATCTCAGGGTCCTGGGATCGAGCCCCGCATCGGGCTCTCTGCTCAGCAGGGAGCCTGCTTCTTCCTCTCTCTCTGCCTGCCTCTCTGCCTACTTGTGATCTCTGTCAAATAAATAAAATCTTTAAAAAGAAAAAACACATTTATTCTCTCTACATTTGCAATCAGGTATCATATTTCCTTCTGCTGTAATCCTAGGAAACTACCAGAAATTGTTTCTTTAGCGCTTTTGTACAGATATTTTATATAATTCTCTCCAAACTAAAACTAATTTTTAAATTAAATTCTAACAAAAATGTGAAAAAAATCATTCAGTAATGAAGCTAAACCCAGACAGGCAGTGAACCTTCAGAATTGGAGATGTTTTCTACAAAGACTAAATAACTGAGCAGAACTTCAAGAAACTGATGGTACATAAAAGACTACTTCCCCACAGCTTGGCCCCACTGCTAGGAACGGTGTTTTCAAGAAAGCTGAGCAGAGTACAGAAGCCTGGAATCCTTCCCAGGTCTCAGGGAGTTTGTGATCGGGACTTTGATCTCTTCAGAATGAGGCATAATGCAAATACAAAGTATTTATTACTAACTTTTCACAGAAAAATTTAAGAGCTGAACAGTAAAATTTCAACCTAGCCAAACAACATTCTTTAGGTCTAACAGGCTGCTAAATAAAATGAAACAAAATGTTATAAGCAATTAACATTCCTCATACTTATGCAGTGTTTCTGTACAAATGCCTATTAAATAGTAAGGTGGATCATGGCTGGTGGCATGCCAGGGCTCTGCAAAGCACACAGCATATTAGCCACTACCATTTGCTGGCATCAGTTGAGGCTGCAATTTGAAGATAATCAAGTTCTTCTCTCCCTCCCTGTGTGCATCTAGTTTGTTTGTTTTTGTTTTTCCATTTTATCTTCCTCCCCAATGTAAAATCAAAGTCAGTGATTTAATATTCACATTTTTTAAAACCACATATAAAAGAGGTACGTTAAACCACATTGGGAGATTTACTAGGAAAGAAGCAATTCTAGGACTGCACACACACAGTTTTCCCTAATATTTTCTAGCATAAAACATTAAGCAAGAAAAGAAGAATTTTTTTATCTATTCAGTAGACACAGAGAGAAGATTCATTTGCCAGATTATAGAACTACACAAAGCCCTGTGGAAGGGTAGAAGGAGAAAGCACCTTCCCACAGTAATCCATTCATACTCTTCTAGACCAGCTTTCCTCCCAGGAGGCAGTAGCTAGTATTCTGGAATTCCCAGATGAGGAAAAGATCTGATACTTAAAAGCTAATCCTGTCCTATATTGCATACTTTGGTACATTTATTCTTCATAACAATTCTGGAAGTAGGAAACCATTTTACAAAAGGGGAAACTGTATCAGGAAAATTAGGTAAAATATATTGCTAATCACTGACTGACTGAATCTCTACAGAACACTAAAGCATACAATATTTTCCTTGTAATAAGCTACCTCATATGAGTCTCTCCAAGCTCAGTACCACTCCCCACCCTTATTTTTTTCACACAGACTTCTAACCAGATGAAACTCACTACCCATAGATTACTGATATCTGCTCTATAAAGATGTGAAAATCAAGTTTATAATTCTCTTACTCCTTTCTCTTCATTCAAGTCATAAGAAGTCTGCCCATATGAGTTGGATTTTTTATTAAGGTCCAAGTCCAATCTACTTCAAGGTTGGGAACAGATGGGAGTTTGGAAAGTCCTGAATAGCAATCTTTGATAAATCATTCCAATCCAGAGGGTCTCTGAGAAATATGTCCAATGACCTCTGTATTTAAGCTCAATGGACATTAGCCTGGTATCTCTGGAAACTGTATCCGGTGTGTAGCCAATGGTTTATTGTCATGAAAAACATAACAGGGCAATCCAATCTTCTTCCACATATAAGGCATTCCAATGAGCCCCACCCCTTCAAGGGACCCAACTCATTATACCAGACCTTCATAACTGGTCTGGAAGGTGCAAACACTTAGGCACATTATATGGCTTTTAGTAGTTTTGTTTGTTAATTTTTTTAAGATTTTATTTATTTGACAGAGATCACAAGCAGGCAGAGAGGCAGGCAGAGGCAGAGAGAGGGGATAGCAGACTCCCCACTGAGCAGAGAGCCTATGCAGCACTCCAGGATCACGACCTGAGCCCAAGGCAGAGGCTTTTTTTTTTTTTTTAAGATTTTATTTATTTATTTGACAGAGAGAAATCACAAGTAGATGGAGAGGCAGGCAGAGAGAGAGAGAGGGAAGCAGGCTCCCTGCCGAGCAGAGAGCCCGATGCGGAACTCGATCCCAGGACCCTGAGATCATGACCTGAGCCGAAGGCAGCAGCTTAACCCACTGAGCCACCCAGGCACCCCGATTTATTATTTTTTTTTAATATAAAATATCCATGAAGAATGTTAGGTCAAAAAATCTTCATGCTTGTTTTTCTTAGCAAATAATAATAATAATAGTTATTACTTATTATTTATTATTTCTGACACATATTACTTATGTGTCAGAAACTGCTCTATTTTTTAGAATAAGCTCATTTAATCTTTATCACAATCTTATAAAAGGTAGGTGCTATTTCCATCCACCTTTGTTCAAATCAAGAAAAGGAAGCAAGAATGAATGCATGATTGACTTCTCTATGGGTACAAGTCAGAGTGAAACTTAATCCCATGGACTCTGGCTCCAGATGTGAAGCCTTTAACTGCACTCTGCCACCAGCACAAAGTGAGCTTCATATGAGGAATCACAGATTGCAATTCAGAACTTTCCAAACTCCTTGTATAGTCTCTTTCTAAGTATCTTTAAAGGATGGCATTAGATCTGCCTCATCCAAGTAATAGAATCATTTGTATGTAAATATTTAAAGATACAGTATTAGCTTCAAAGTACTTAAGATAATAAGATAATCAACCCAAAAGAAAATACAGCATATCCAATTCAGCAGACATTTCTACTATAGTCCCTACTCTGTGGTCTAAGAAATATTCCCTCTTTGGAATCTTTATGCTTCCACAGTACCTTGCATTTAGCTCTACTATTATACTAATCGTACTATCTTAGATCTATTTCTTTATTCTCCTGCCTATCTCACCATTCTCACACAGGGAAGAATTAGAGATTTACCTATTCTTCTATCTTGTACACTACTCTGACAACATCAGGTACTCATAAAGAACTGGTTCTGTGAATAAACAATACTATTACCCTCAAAGAGTTTACATTTTATTACATAATAACAGGCATTCTATTTCAAAATTAAACCCTATTAAGATCACAGTAAGGTATCACCTCACTCCTGCTGGAATGGCTATCATTAAAAAAGAAAGAAAGAACGTAATGCTGATGAGGATGTGGAGAAAAGGGAACTCTTACACACTGTTGGTGGGATTATAAACTGGTATAGTATATGGATACTATGGGATTATAAACTGGTATAGTATATGGATATAGTATATAGTATATGATATAGTATATAGTATATGGATAATAGTATGGAGGTTCCTCAAAAATTAAAAATAAAAATACCATATGATCTAGCAATTCCACTTCTGGGACCATACCCAAAAGAAGTGAAAACATTATATCAAAGAGGGATCTGTACCTCCATGTTCACAGTAGCATTATTTACAATGGCCAAGACAATGGAAACATATCCATCAATGAATGAAAAGGACAAAATGTTGTGTGTACACACACACATACACAATTATTCAGCCATAAAGGAAAAAAAAAAAAAACATGAAAATCCTACCATTTGCAACTATAGATAGACCTTGAGGGCATTATGGTAAATGACGTAAATCAGAGAAAGACAAATACTGTTTAATCTCACTAATATGCAGAATCTCAGAAAGAAAGAAAGGAAGGAAGGAAGGAAGGAAGGGAGAAAGAAAGAAAAGGAAAGGAGAGGAGAAGAGAAAAATTAAAAACCCAAAGAAAAGGAGATCAGATTTATGGTTACCAGAGATGAAGAGTGGAGACAGGGGGATTGGGAATTTCATGAAGGTGGTAAAAAGATACAAACTTCCAGGTATGAGATAAATAAGTACTACAGAGATAATGTACAACATGATGATTAGAGTTAACACTGCTGTATGGTATATATGAAAGTTGTTAAGAGTAAATCTTAAGAGTTCTTATCACAAGCAAAAAAAAAAAAACACTTTTTCTTTTATTGGTATCTATATGAGTTAATGGAGGTTAAATAAACTCAATCATTTCACAATATATGTAGATCAATTCATTTTGCTGTACACCTTAAAATTATACAGTGTTGTATGTCAATCTTATATCAATAATACTGAAAAAATCCTATTAAAATGTAATTTAACATGCTGACGTTTCAAGGATTATTACTAATAGATTTCTGAAACCTTGCTGCAAATCCCATTCTTTCATGGAAAATACAATTCATGTTCCAGATTTTTCATTCAAATGGTTTTACAGTGACATTTCATAAGAGAAACCAAAATATTTCATTGGTAGTTTGAATCCTATGAATTTGGAAAATACATAAGGTTTTTTGAGCTTGTGAAATATATATTTTTTCATATTTTTATATATATGTATTTTTATATATTTATATATCTTATATGTATATAAATTAAGAATTAACATACATTGCTAAAGGTTGTTTGAATGTGCAAAATACATTTTTTCATAACCAATACACATTTAATTATAAGTAAGCCTACTGCATTTTTCTAATGATACTTTTAATTTTTTTCCTCTTAAGAATCAGGTCGATTTTCAACGATACCTTTCTATGAAAATCCTGCTGAACAGGATTCAGGCAATGAGTGCTATAATCAGAATGAACTCCTTCTGTGCTTTGGACAGACTTTCCCATGATTTCTTACAACCCCCCCGAACATTTCAGAAATCAAGATTAAAGTAGGAAGAATTGATACACATACATACAAATAGGATATGCCAGGAACCAGCACTATTCTTTAAATGGAAACTATTCAGAAGACGTGCTTCTTGATTACACACAATACTCAGTATCTTAAGGCTGTGTTTGATTTCTGAGCACCAGTGGCTTTGCTGGTAACAGCGGATCCTTTTTTCTGCACTCTTGAGAAGAGTTGTAGTTTTAAGGTAATACAAAATAATCCAAGAAGCAGTGGAAACAATTTTTAAAATAATGGCCTGGGATTCATTAGAATAGGTAACTTCTAATCTTGGCCTTTTGGTCCCCAGATGTGAGGTCTTCAGCTAATCTCTCCTTTTTATGTCACAGTTTGCTTCCCTACAAATAAAGAGGGTTCAGGGTAGCCTGGGTGGCTCAGTTGGTTAAGTGTCTTCCTTAAGTTTGGGTCACGATCCCAGGGTTCTGGGATCAAGCCCTGCATCAGGTTCCCTGCACAGCAGAGAGCCTGCTTCTCCCTCTCCCTCTGCTACTCCCCCTGCTTATTCTCCCTCATTCTCTCTCCTTCTCTCTCTCTGTGTCAAATGAATAAATACAATATTCTTTAAAAAATAAAGAGGGTTCATTCATTCCAGGTTTGCTTTCCCTGTAACTGACCATATGCAAAACATTATGCTAAACTCCACAGATGATACAAGTAGCCTTCAGTTTACTAACTAATAGAAATAACCTGTCCTTTTAGAAATGCAGCTAGAAGCCATTCAATTGAGATAGATATTACTTTAAGAGACCCAGAAATTCCTAAATCCTATCATGTCAATCACCCATTATTTGAAGCCATTCCCAAGGAGTAACAAATAAAAACCAAAGTATAGTTTTATTAATGAATCAACAATGATAGGGGTGCCTGGGTGGCTCAGTGAGTCAAGAATCTGACTCTTGATTTCAGCTCAGATCATGATCTTAGGGTCAACAGGATCAAACCCTATGTCAGGCTCTGTGCTCAGCTAGAGTCTGCTTGAGATTCTTTCTCTCCCTCTCCCTCTGCTCCTCCCCATGCTCTCTCTTTCTCAAATAAATAAATAAATCTTCAAAAAATAAAATAGAATAAGTCAGTAATGATAATAACAAATAAAATTTTCAATCACCTACTATGTATCAGAACTCATTCTAAGCATTTTATATGTATTAGCTTACTTGATATTCAAACCAAACCTATAAAAAAGTTTCATTTTTATCTTCATTTTTCGTAAGAAAAAAATGAATCCAAGAGAGTCAAAAAGAAGCTGAGTCAATTAGTTAGTAAGTGGAAAACCTCATATTTCAACTCAGGATTTGAATATATACAGACTATGTTCTTAACATTCCTCTCTATTGCCTCCTATAACAAGATAAGGACCCAATAATTCAATCCAGAATTTCATCATAAGAGCAGAAGTACAACAAACAGTTTACCCCTTGATGTTCACCCTTTGAGACTAAACCTTGTGTGTTGGTAGAGGGTAACACTTATGAAATTGATCTTCCTACCTCTAAGCAAATACCACGATCTTTAAGGCTATCTGTGTTTTGTGTATCTTTGTGAGTTTGTATTATTTGTGAAAAGTATACTCATATGAGTAGAAATAAATGTCTCTGACGACCCTTCTGACAAATAGACTGTTCTTAATCCAACTAAATTGGAATCTACAGGAATCTACATGCTACATGGGAAATGGCAGCAAAAGAGTCAGTTGGGTTTCCACAATGGGCCCTGGCTCAGTTACCCTCTCCCCTCTATTAACAGAGGTAGTGAAAATAAAAGAAAATGAAAGACAAGAAACAGCAAGAACTGGACAGAATTTACCCTTCTGCCCAGCTGTACAGAAGAGACCCAAACATAACTAACTGAGTTTTAATACATTGATATGCCATTTTGTAAACATGACTAACTCATGGGGGCAGATAGCAGAAATAAAAGCTTACTGGTACACAGAAAATTGAAGTGCTCCTATCCCCACATATATGGAGAGAGCTTTCTTTCTTTTTCAAACCCATTTCCTTTATATATTTTCTTTTATCCTTATAACAGTAGTATAAGAAGAAAATACCTTCAAATACCTTAGTCAAGATATACATGCTTTATTACATCAATAAGCACACACTCTACCCATAATTCCTGAGACTAGTCTGATTATTAATTCATACGTGGTCTTTATTTAAACCAAATAGATATTTATGAGAACCTGTTTCAATTCAAAGACTTCTGTCATTAATACATTCAAGACAGCTAATGCCAATGAATAAAATAGATAAATCTGAATATGTTTGCCCCTTATTTTATATTTAAGGATGTTCTTCCAGCTTTGGAGACTGACTAATTCAGTTTGAGTCAGAAATTTTATTTGTGATTGGAAGCTACCTTTTTTCCATCCTATAGTAAGCCAGATTACCATTGAGGAGAATGCCCACTCAATTAATTTTACCTTCTTACCCTGAATTGCCCCTTCTATGTCTCAGACTAGAATCCACCAAATTGAACAGACTTTGAGATTTCCTCCAAATCAATCCTCAGTTAGCAATCTCCAGAGCCACGTGTGACTCATTCAAATAGATGCTATCACCCCAGCTATTGCATAGCTGCTTTAGAACTGTTTTATACAATAGCTCTCTGATGTTGTAGCCATACATTTTTTAAAAAGATATTAATGACTATAAATGTGGCTACCCTCCCAATGGATGTATAATATCGTGCTCAATTAAGATGACCCAATATTGGAAAAAGATTTTTCTCCCCACAATGCTTAGCTGAATCAGATCCGGACCCATGTTCCAAGTCTGAGCAAGCATCTCATTTTCCTTTATAAGTTAGAAAGCACATAAAACATCTCAGGGATATTTTCCCAATGTTTTCAAAAGAATAACAGAGACAGTTATTTCTGTGTCTACCATAGCACTTAATGTTTCTGGCAAATGGAATACTTATCCAAAAGACAAAACTAAAACCTAAATGACACCCCTGACTCCTCTATCTCCTTCATGACTAACATCCAACTGATTAATTCCCTCTATGCTGCACACATGCTCACACACCCCCACACACCCCTCCATCCTCACTGTCAGTGCACCTCGCTTTCTCATCACCTCGTCCAACCATCCCCAAACAATTTATTGGTCACTTCACTATATTGGACCAAGTAACATGCTTGTTACTGCTTTACAAAAAATGAAATGGAAATACCAGATATCAAAGTACAGAGGCAAAAACAGATGCATAATCAAACAACTAAATATATCACATTAAATATTCCAGAATGAAGAAAAAAAGCCTTATTTTCCTTGAGGGAGTCCAAAGCAGATATATGGTTTCGAAGGAGAGGAAAGAACATGTGCAAGGCAGTGTGATGCTAAAGATCAAGGCACACTGAGAGATAATCAAATAACCAAAGATTCATGGAACAGAGGTACATAGTAGTCTCCCCAAAGTGGCTTTCTACCAGAAATGCTTTCTCATCTACACCCTTCTTTTATTTTTTTTTATATAATTTTTTTATTTTTTTATAAACATATATTTTTATCCCCAGGGGTACAGGTCTGTGAATCACCAGGTTTACACACTTCACAGCACTCACCAAAACACATACACCCTTCTTTACATGGCTACCATTTATTTTTCTAAGACATATGTCTGGGCCTGTAGCGTAACTCCTAAAAAAATGTATACAGCCCTATTTTTCACAGCATAAGATATAAACTCTGCCCCCAAGCATTCATAGCCCATTCTTGAATTAAGACAATGGAGTTTATCTATTGACAGTGGTGGCAATAGATGGATTTTGACATAATTTTTGAAATAATTTTAATCGATCTTTTGACATCATTTTTTTCTGGACTACCTCCTTATATAATAGTTTTTTTCAGATGTTTTAGATTGACAGAAACATACCATATTCACAAACTATTCAATATTTTATTATTGAAACAAATAGGTTTTATACATTATTTCTGAAACATTCAATTCCCATCCACCAAGTTTAATAAAAGTATATAACAGAGAGGGGTTGTTGCTGTTTTAAACCAAGGGTTGACTAGTTCATTCATAGTTCATTCATTCAGCAAATATTGCTTGTTCATCTTCTATGAAAAGCACAGTTCAGTTCTCCCAATACAATGGTAATTCAAACTATCCCTGGCATTTTTGTTTTGTTTTGTTTTACCTTTTGAATCTTTTCACCCATTTCTCTCACTGCACCCCCCCCCCCCACCACTGCCAGCCTCTGGCAACCACCAATCTGCTTTATGTATGAGCATGCTTTTGTTTTGTTTTGCTTTTTTAGACACAATTATTCTAACATTTCCATGGCAAAATATCAAAACACTTTTATTTCCTACTTTAAGTAATCATTTTCAGGTGCCTGTTATGAACCAAGCACTTACAGATGTTTATGATGTATCGATGAATGAAAAAAAGATCAGTGCCTTGGGGAGTTTAAATCCTAGTGAAATGAGAAAGACAATAAAAATAATAAGAAAGGAAATTGATAAGTTTTAATATGATTAGCATAATGAAGAAGCTGAAGAGGTAAAAGAACCAAATCTGCTGGGTTTGGGAAGTGGGCAGTTTGACATTTTTGACATGATTTTTAGTATGGCATTCATCAAGAAAGTAACATACGAGCAAAAACTTAAAGGAACTGAGGGAGTTAACCATGGAGATATCAGAAGAGGTGTGTTCCTGACAAAAAGAACAACCAGTCCAAATTCTCTAAAGGGAGAAAGAGCATGGCATCTTCAAGGAATAGCAAGAAGACTTGCTGGAATAGAGGAAGTGAAAGGAAGAATAGTGTAATGTAAAGACAGAGTATAAGATGAGGGGACAGATTATTTGGAATGCTGGTTATTATTAGAAGGATGACAGCTTTATTCTGAATGAAATGGGAAGCTACTGAAAGATTTTAAGCAAAATGATATGTTCTGATTTACACCTACATTTTCAAGGCAACACTCTAGCTACTGCCTTGATAAAGAGAAAAGTAAAGAAACAGGGAGAAAGTTAAGTAGCAACTGGCAACATAAGTGAAAGATGACGAAAGTGAAAGATGATGATGGCTCAGAACAAGACGACATCACTTTTAGTGAATAAAATGATGAAAAGTGGTTAGATTCTAAATACAGTTTTAAGGTAGAACTAATAGAATGTCTTAATAGATTAGATGGAGATTATGAAAGGAAGAAAAGAATCAAGTATAACTCCAGGATTTTTTTTTTAATTTTTTATTTTTTATAAACATATATTTTTATCCCCAGGGGTACAGGTCTGTGAATCACCAGGTTTACACACTTCACAGCACTCACCAAAGCACATACCCTCCCCAGTGTCCATAATCCCACCCCCTTCTCCCAAACCCCCTCCCCCCAGCAACCCTCAGTTTGTTTTGTGAGATTAAGAGTCACTTATGGTTTGTCTCCCTCCCAATCCCATCTTGTTTCATTGATTCTTCTCCTACCCACTTAAGCCCCCATGTTGCATCACCACTTCCTCATATCAGGGAGATCATATAAGTCAAGCAGAGAAAGATAACTCCAGGATTTTTTAATGCTTTCTTTTTTTTGTTTGTTTGGGCCTAGAAAAAAATGGAGTTGTTACCAAATATAAGGGGAGACTACAGGAGTAGCAAACTCTGGGTGTTGATTCACACTAAATGTAAGTGATAAACACCCTAATGAAATACAGATACTTACCTATGTTAGATAAGAAAGCAAGACCCAACCACATGGTGATTACAAAAAAACTTCCTTTAAATATACAGAAACAAATAACTTTAAAGTAAAACAATAGAAAAAGAGATTCTTTGCAAACACTAATCAAAAGAAAAGAGAATCAGCTATATTTATAGCAGACAAACCAGATTTCAAATCTCAGGATGTTACTGGAGATAAACAAGGTCATTTCACAATGATAAATAGGTCAATACTTCAATAGGGCCTAAAAATCATAAATTTTTGTGTACTAATAATAAAGTCTCAAGATACATAAAGGAAATACTGATAGAACTGTAAGGAAAAAAAATAGACAAATCCATAATTACAGCCAGAGAATTCGATACCCTTCTCATGAGTGATAGAACAAGAAAAATCAACATCAGTAAAGAAATAATAGATTTGAATAACGCGGTCAATCAATTAGGCATAACTTACATTTAGAGAACATTCTATGTGCAACAACAAAATAAAAATCCTTCTCAAGTGTACATGGTCTATTTACCAGGGTAACCAATATCCTGAGCCATAGATCAGGTATCAAAAAACTTAATAGAATTAGATTTATACATATTATGTTCTCTAATCACAATGGAATTAAATTAGAAATAATAACACAAAGATATCTGGAAATTTCCTAAATACTTGGAACCTTGAATAACATAGTTCTAAAAAACCCAAGCGTAAAAGAAGAAACCAAAACTGAAATTAGAAAGTATTTTAGAATGAATGAGAGCACAACATATCAAAGTTTGTGGGATGCCACTAAAGTAGTACTTAGAGTGAAAGTTATAGCCTTAAATGCCTAAATTAGGAAAAAAAAAAAAAAAAGATCTTAAGTGCCTCAGCTTTCACCTAAAAATCTAGAAAATGAGCAAAATAAACCTGAAACAAACAAAAGAAAGGAAATAAAAATATCAGAACTTAAATCTATAAAATAGTAAACAGAAAAACCATAGAGAATATCAGTGAAATAAAAACTGATACTGATTATTTGAGATTAATAAAATTAATAAAGCTCTAGTCATACTGACCAAAAAAAACAGAAGATACAGGTTACCATTATCTGGAATGAGCAAAGTTACAAACAACAAATTTTACTGTTAATAACAGCATAATATGAGAATTACTATGGCAATAAACTCAACTACTTAGATTAAATGAAAGTTGCTTGGAAGAAAAACTACCATATCTCAGTCAAGAAGAAATCGATACTCTGAATAGCCCTATATCTATTGAAGAATTTGCTTTTGAAAACCTTCCCACAAAGAATAATACTAGACTAGATGGCCTCACTGGTGAATACTACCAAATATTTAGGAAATAATACCACTTTTATATAAATAGTCCGTAAAATTGAAGGACAGGCAACACTTCCCAACTCATTATATAAGGCCATTATTATAATGATACCCACACAGAGAAAGATAATACCAGAAAAGAAAATGGCAAGCCAATTTCCCTCACAAAAACAGCTATAAGTCTTAACACAACTTTAGCAAATTAAATCCAACAATATATGAAAAGAGCAATAGCCTAACCAAGTGAGTTTTATCACAGGAATGCAAATAATTCAAAAGTCAATCAATATAATTAATCACAGCAACAAACTAACCTAGAAAAACTATATGATCACCTCAAGAGACACAGAAAAAGCATTTGACAAAATTTCACATCCATCCTTAACAGAAAGACTCACCAAACCAGGAACAGAAGGGAACATTCTCAACTTCATAAAAAGTATCTATGAAACATCTACAGCCAACGATATGTTACAAGGTGAGAAACAGCTTGCTTCTTTCTTAAGATCAGTAATGAGACAAGGAAGTCTGCTTTCCTATCTTCTATTCAACATTATACTAGCAGTTCTCTAGTGCAATAAGCTAAGAAAATAAAAGACATCCATACTAACAATAAATAAATAAAACCATAATTACTCACCAATGACATGATCATCTTCTTGAAAAAAAAATCCAATGGTATCTGTAAAACAAGATATTAAATCTAATAAGTGAGTTTAGTGATGTCACAGGATTCAAGATCAATATGCAAAAATCAGGTTTTTTCCGAATTCTGGCAATGGACAGTCAGTGAAAAAAAAAATATCATGTATAACACAAAACATATGAAATACTTAGGAATAAATGTAACCAAAAATGTGCAAAAGTATAGTGCTGAGAGAAATTAAAGAAAACCTAACTAAATAGATAATCCATATCTGTGGGTCAGAAAATTCAGTATTTACTTGAAACTGATTCATGGAGTTAATGCAAATTCAAATAAAAGCCTATCAGAGGTTTTTGTTTTTGTTTTTGTTTTTGTTTTGTAGACACTGACAAGATGAATGGATAAACAAATTTTGGTACATCTACACTAAGGAATACTATTTAGCAATATAAAGGAACACACTACTGAAATAGGTAACATCAACGAATCTCAAACTAAGTATGTTGAATAAAAAAGCCAGATGAACTGGAGTACATACTGTATTATTCCATTCATATGAAATTAAAGAAAATGAAATATACTCTTTGGTGACAGAGTAGTTGTCTGAAGATAGGTGAATAGGTGGGGAAAGGGGAGGAAAGGATTTCAGTGGGACATGAAACTTTGAAGGGTAAGGAATATGTGCATTATCTTAAATATGGTAATGGTTGCATGGATGTTTACATATGCCAGAATTTATATTTTAAGCATCAGCAGTTTGCAGAATATCAATTACATCTCAGTACAACTCTTTACAAAGAATGTAGGTAATTGCTGAAATGCCACCTTTGAGAAGCTAATTGGAAAGATAATCAAATAGGAAAGCCAGGACAGACTGATAACATAAGTAAAAGGACTGGCTTTAGATAGGAGCCCAGATACAAGCACTAAGGCAAAAGAACAGAAATGGAAAAGCTGATAGGTGAGGAGATGCAGCTGTGGGAGTCCTTAGTTCTCTTATCAGTGTTTCAATTTTCTCAGTGAAATGCCATTATCTGTGATTACAGACAGAGGACAAGGTTTGGGAGGTTTGAGGAAAAGGGACTAATATAGAAGAAGTAGTAAAGAGGAGTCTGTGCTAGTCTATGAAAATTCAGTATGTTTGCCAGGTAGCATTAAAAACCCACTGAGGGACACCTGGGTGGCTCAGTTGGTTAAGCCTCTGCCTTCAGCTCAGGTCATGACCTGAGAGTCCTGGGATCCAGTCCAGCATCAGACTCCTTTCTCAGCAGGGAACATGCTTCTTCCCATGCTGTTCAGCCTTCTCTTGCTCTCTCTGATGAATGAATAAACAAATTCTTTAAAAAAAAAAAAAAAAAGACAGCTAATGTTTGAGGCCATGAATTTAAAGTAGAACCATTCAGCATGTTTGGGTATTATTCTCTAGTCAGAGGAAAAATGTAAGCATGGAGCAGGCAAGGAGCTCTTTTTAACTAGGGTAGTGGCTTTTTCCCGAGTAAGTCAATGAAACAAGAGAGAAACAAAAGAATTGGGACAGGGGACAGAAGTTTCTATTAATGATTGCTCAAAGGACTAAATCCTGGTTAGAGTGCAGGATGCATTAAATTAATCTATTGGACAGGTTGTAATTATTAATTATGATATGATCTAGAGTAATAACATATGAGTGAGAGCTGAAACATGATATAGGACAAGATCACTGTAGGACACAATGTTGAAAGGATCATCAAAGGCCGCCTGGGTGGCTCAGTTGGCTAAGTGTCTGCCTTCAGCTCAGGTCATGATCTCAGGGTCCTGGGATAGAGCCCTACATTGGGCTCTCTGCCCAGGGGGTAGTCTGTTTCTCCCTCTCCCTCTGTATGCTCACATATTCTCTCTCTCTCCCTCCATCTCTCAAATCAATACAATCTTAAAAAAAAAAAAAAAATCATCAAGTTGAAGTTGAACTGAAGTAGAATTAAGGTAGGAATGGTGTTGGCAAAACACAGGTAATTAGATGCTAATATCTTTGAAAAAAGAAGGGAAACAACCCAGAGGTTGAGATAAAATCAAAATGATAGAAAATGAGTAATATAATTAGATGACATAAAATGTTTCTGCAGTTTGAAGAGGATAGAATCTGTGAAAGAAAGACTATCAATAGCTGAGTGAGCTAAATAGAGTCTCAAGGGGAAAACAGGCTTTTATTAGAGCAAAAAAATAAAAATAAGTGATTTAAATGTTTTGATAAGAGAGTCGTCACATATGAAATATTTGCTGATGCTGGACAGTGAATTCTAGAAAGCACAATGAAAATACTGTGCTTTCTAAATTATGGAAAATACTGACGCTAAGGGATGATAGCTAGTTTAGGGCTTCGCTTAGTGTCTGATGAATCAGAGAGAGATGCATAGGATTTGTCCTGATAGATTCAAAGTAAATTGTGTTGCTAATAATCTGAGTTCAGAGGTAGGAAGGATTAGGTGTCTGGAACTTTCTCTTAACTCCTCTTTATGGAATCTAGGAAGTATCCTGATGTGGGACCTGAGTCCCAAGGCTGTGTAGGGAAAACTATGGTGAAGCATGGTCTTAGTCACAGCATGTAGATTCACCTTTATGCCATATCGGAAAAGGGGTGAACTTATGACGATTGTGTTGACTCATCTTTGACCAGTTTTGTAGATTTCATAGGGAAGCTAGTTAATGAAAATAATCACCCTAAGCTGTACCCAATCTGATCTTCCATCCCATCTTTAAGCACATTATTTGAAACTTCTGAAAATAATTTAAAGTAAAACATTTTAGCATTTTAGGCTGCATCAAAATATCATGTGGTTATTTAACCTTCTACATCTTAATCTCCTACCCCTCTTTTTCCCACCTTCCTACCTACCTCCCCTGCCCCATACACACATACCATGAACCACTTACTCATGACTGCTCAAACTTTTCAAATCCACAATACACTTTTATTGGTCTGTGCTTATACTACCCTCTCAGCCAGAAATCTCACCTGCTGTCCTCTCATCTGCCTGATGTACTCTTACTCAGACCTTGTTCAAATGTCCCACCCCTCCTGGGAAGCCTTCCCAACATCAGTGCTCCATTCCCAGTCTTGTGCCATACTTCATATATACTACTCTATCAGAGCATGTAGCAGAATACTAACTATTCATGTGCTTGTCTTCCTTGCTAGATAGTGAGTTCTTCAAATTCAGGAAATGATACTGAAAATTTATACTATATTACAAGGACCTCAGTGCCTTGTTGAATTAAACTGAATAAAAGTCCTACTGATTATTTCAAAATAGGCAGTGTTGACCAAAGCTAGATTCATAGCAAGCTCATCCAAGCTTTCAAAAATGTGATTCATATTCACTTTTATTAAAAAAATAGCTTATTCACATTTCCAACAATATTTAAGGAAATAGGATTCATGAATTTTGTAAAGGGAACAATTTATTTTATCGGACAATGATTAGTTGAGTCATATCAGCAGTATAGCTGGAGTCAGTAAATTCAAGCTAGCTTAACAAATATCATTGGTTTCAATGAAGAATTAAAGGATAAAATTATACTCTATTATCAAGTGAAATACTATGCATTGAAATAACATAGATGAAACCAAAGGTTAATTGGAATTTAAACCAAACCCTGTTTTAGTAGACTAAATAAGCTTTCAATCAAAAGGTGAAATTCAGCATTAAACACTAAAATAAGTAAGTGTTACCATCTGAGACCCAAGCTTATAAAAGTATGATAAATCAGGTTAGCTTTAGTAGAATACAAACAACTTTGAAATATATAGGAATACAACTAGTTAAGGCATAGTAACAATCTGGTAAGGCACAGTTTACAACATAATTCAAAATATACTGGCCACAGAGTAAAAGCCTAAGTCAGATGCAATTTATCCGGACAGATGAATTAATAATACAATGTTAGCCCAATCCTGCTCAACTATGTAGACATCCCAGGAAGTTAGCCTCACATTTTAAAAGTTGCTTAAAACTGAGGGCACATATTGCATGGAGCACAGGGTGTTGTGCAAAAACAATGAATTCTGTTATGCTGAAAAGAAATTAAAAGAGAGAGTCAATTATCATATGGTTTCACTTATTTGTGGAGCATAACAAATAGCATGGAGGACAAGGGGAGTTAGAGAGAAGAAGGGAGTTGAGGGAAATTTGAAGGGGAGGTGAACCATGAGAGACTATGGACTCTGAAAAACAATCTGAGAGGTTTGTAGGGGTGGGGGGTGGGAGGTTGGGGGAACCAGGTGGTGGGTATTAGAGAGGGCACGGATTGCATGGAGCACTGGGTGTGGTGCAAAAACAATGAATACTGTAACACTGAAAATAAATTTTAAAAAAAGTAAGGAGAGAGAGGAAATACAACAACAACAAAAAAGTTGCTTAAAACTGAATTCAAGTGCAACACCCTGATACAATCAAGTGGCTGCTGAGTGATAATAAATATAGATTTGAGGTTTAATTTTTAAATATGAGATTTTATTTGAAAATTGATATTCAATCTTTTATTTTGCTATTGCATTAACATGAAAGTTAGTGCATAATAGTGTCAATAATCTGTTTGAAAGTCAGCAAAAAGATTTGCAAGCTGTCAACAGGTTTAAGAGCTTGTCCCAGTCATACTGACAGAAGCAATTCACAGCCTTCTTTGCTGGACACTCACAGAATGCCCAAAGTTGACATGCTAGGAAATTCTATTTTTTTCTGAACCACGGTTTATCCCAGAAAATGAGTGCTTCATATTGCTGGGGTAACAAAACGGTGCAACTCACCTATGCTGCTTTTTCACCCCAAGGCAGGTGACAGAGATGGCGTCTCCATCTTGAGAAAGGCTTGAGCAGGGAATGAGGAGACATTAGCATCCTTCTTAAGCAAGGAGAAATAAAAAGTTAACTGGTCTTCCCTCCCAGGAGAGAATAGCCTCCCAATTAGCTACTCCACTAACACTGTATTCCCCAAAAATGTAAAATTCTCTCTATTCTTTTAATCCTTCTGAAAAGTTGAAACTCCTCACCAAGTTGCAAATCATTAGCATTAAGTGACATTTATGAGGTCTTGATTTGCATAACTCTGTTGAAATTGTTAATAAAATCTAAGAACAGTGCTCTCCAGAATTACATTCACATATTAATTTTTTTAATCAAAGAAGGAGTCATATAGAGACAATGACTGCAATTATCCGATCAGTTGCTGCAATCAGCAGCAAAAACAATATCCTTGAATACAAACAGTGTGACCAAAACACCCAAAATTGAGTATCAGTAGTTTTATGTAAGAGTGAGAAGACACTGCCTGTTGTCCATCGGCCTGTATTTATAAAAGAATGTGTTAACAAAAGGAGACGGAATTGAAGAAACCCAAGGCATGTTAAATTAAAAGTCAGAAGCACCTGGTTTCTTAGAACCTCAAGCCTGCTCTGTACATACACCATGGCCTTCTCTTTCCTCTTGCTTCGACATAATACTAATGTTGCTTCCTAATGATGATTTATACACAAAATCATGGTGAACACTGCATTATCAAGGCCTATTGTAAAATTTGAGGCTATCACATTAGCAATTCCAACAAAAAAACTGCAGACTCCAGAATTCTGTCCAAAATACACACACACACACACACACACACACACACACACACACACACTCACCCTGTAAACAGCCACGCTAGATTTCCTTCAAAAAACTTACTATTGTCGTAAAATGCAAGAGTTGCAATCAGTGATATTTTTTGACATTTCAGAAAAGCAGCCCAGTAGCATTCTCATCCAGGATGGTCAGTTCCATGATGCCTGCAGTGAAATTGATAGACGCAGAGTTCATAGGCCAATCTGCTCAACTAATGCTAGACTTGCCATGCGAAGTGACAGGGAATTGATATTTTCTACAGCAGCTTAGAGTTAGTCAATTAAGGAGTATGAAAAAATGGGAAAGACTCCTCTCATCCTATTATAGCTTATTAATTTTTGGCAGGTACTTGGACTTCCTACTTCTGTCTCTGCCTCAGGATTCCTAAACTCTGAGCAATGTTATTATTCCTTAACTATGATCTTCACTTGGAGAGCAAAGAATCTTCTGTAGTAGATAGCAAATTTGAGCTCCCCAAAATGATGTTGATTTAAGTTGCTATTAAACACACTGCTATTAGGTATGAGCACATACCTAAATATACTTCTAGTTGTTTTATTTTTGCCACAGGGAAATCCTGCAAATTATAATTATCATACAGAAACTTCATAGCAATGGAAAGTTTTCCTGGAGAAAGGAAGTACCTACCTGAAAATGTTACATATGAATAACCCCAAAATACCCTTTTTGCCAAGTTGAAGAATAATAGATTTGAGTTGTTATTCGAACAGTAAACATGATTCTCTAATTGATTTTTCTTAAAGTCTTACTAACATTTTATTGTAACAGATTTAATCTTATTTCTATGAATATTTCAAATGGAAATTATGGTTTATGCCTTTTCTTTCCTACTTGGTGGCAACTGATAGATTGAGTTCGAATTTTTCAACTATTTAGCAATTATTCTGCTGCTGTGCTTCATCACACACTGACAGAATAAGGTGGAATGGGGCATTAGGAAGCATGGATAACAAACAGATCTACTTTTGGAAGTGTTTAAATCACTATTAACCTCCAACTCAGCATTTTATAACAAACTGTCCCTCAAAGTATAATGGTACACATTAGTCTCAAGAACATACCAGGCACCTAACAACCAGAACTGAATAGATAATCTAGTTGAATTCAAAAATCAAACCCAAAAATATCTGTAGATACCCTCTGAGTAAGGCACTCTGGGGGATACAAAGGAGGCTGCGTACCTTAATGAGCTATTGCAAATAACTAGAATACAGGCTTCCACGTGATTTAATTAGAGTAGAGAGGAAACATTTAAAAAATGAGAAAGCATATTTTTTGGAACAACCAGAAAAGCATCATGGAGGATTTCACATAAAGACATAAAGAGTTTTTCTAGAGATCTGTTCAGACGGTAATTTATTTTTCAAAATAAATATGAAGAGAGGTAATTAAGATGAATAAATTAAAGTTCTTACAACCCACATAATCTCTTGGGCAAAAAATGGCAGAATCATTCAATTCTTGTATTTGATCTTCCTGTTCCTTATTTCCTACTAATACTACCCAGAGCATAGTGTTTTGTTTCCTTTTGTTTTTTCTTTTAAATCAAGCTGAATATAGTAGAATGGCTAAATATATTTTGATATATTTATATTGTAGAATATTAATAGTTTTGTAAAAGATAGATTTACAAGTGATTAGATGAATAAATTTCCAAAATAGATGTTGAATGGAGAAGCCAGTTGTAAAATGTTGCACACAGTATGATATTATATGTGTCATAAGCACTAAGGAAATCTCATGAGAACTTGTAATTTCATATAACTAAATCTTAAGCCCCTAATACTCAATTGACTGGAGCCTCTAGGCAATAACTGTAAACACCTGGCATTCACAAACCCAAGGGAGACATATTCTAAATTTTCACGATAGGATTCAATCCAGGAGTGGCATGAGAGAGTCAACAACTTTTGCAGAAGGAAGGATTTCAGGACAGGACTATTGTTCATTAACTTAACCTGAATACAGGATCCAGATGAGGCTATAAAGGCGATGGGATGGGGGGGGGGGGGTGTTCCCTGCTCTGAGCATTCAGCTCGGCTACTACCAGGCACTCAAAAGGACACTGGCAATGCTCACTGAGGAACCCTAAGAGACTCAGTGTCCTGATGGAATCCTTCTCCATCTCGTTTCCACAATCTTCAAGTACACTGGCCCCCATGTATCCAAAGTAGGTTTTATCAAATAAAGTTATTGATATGAAGCAGCAGGAAAGGAGAATATTCAAAACTCTGCCGATTGACCAGCAATTACAAATATATTCTACACAAGACTAGTCCTGTGATTTTTTTTTTTTTTTTTCTGCTCAGAAGAGGTCCAAATTTGAAAAAGAGCTGCAAAAAAAAACCCAAAACCCTGTCTTGGAGAGTCACAATTCACATACATATTTAAATACATGAAAAGCTCTAAGAAGTCATACAGTAACAGAATCTGTTACACGTTGTTTCATTTCTCTCTAAACTCCACTGCCATATCCCTCTTCAACATATCTAAAGGCACCTAAGCCTCCATGTGTCAGAAACTGAATGATTATAGCTCCAAACTCGATCTTCAGGTGACTTCTGAAGTGTGCAAATCATTCATCAAAGGTGCAAGTCACAAAGCTCTCTCCCTCTCTATCTTCTATATACAATCCAACATCAAATCTATTAATTCTACACGCAGAAAGCCCCTTGCTTTTCTCAATTTCTGCCATTCCCATTGTAGTACATACCACATTATCTCCTCTCTGAACTCTGTTGTTGTTCCCTACTCAGTACTCCCATATATATTCTCTCTGCCCATATTCATCAGCTTGGCCGCCATAACAAAACATCACAAGCTGGGTGGCTTCAACAGCAGAAATTTATTTTCTCATGGCTCTGAAGATGAGAAGTCCCTGATCAAGGTACCAATAAATTTGTTTCCTGGTGAGACCTCTCCTCCTGTCTTGCAAATGGCCACCTTCTTACTTGTCCTCATGTGGCCTCTTTTCTGTGCGCAGGCTGAGAGAGAACTGTGATGTCTCTCTTCTTTTAAGGACACCAGTCCTATCTGATTAAGGCCCCACCCTTATAACCTCACTTAATCTTTATTACATCCTTTTAGGCCCTAACTCCATATACAGTCATATTAAGGCATCAACATATAAATTTGGCCCGACCAAATTTATGGGGTCACAATTCAGTCTATACCACCCACTTCTCCTCTAATACCTATACTACAACCTAAGTGTTATTTTAAAAATGAAAATCTCTTCTCTTCCAAATGTCTCTCTCTTTCAAAAATGGTCTTTAAAAATATCATAGGTGCTTTCCTCATTCTGGCATCTGCTTACCTCAGCAACCTCCCTTCCAACCTACCTTCCACTATAATGACCTTTAAATTTCTCACATATCATGTTTCTGTTTATGTGAAGTCCTCTGTACATGCTACTCCACTCCTGCATTGCCAATTTCCCTTTCCCCCCGGAAAGCTTCCCTAGCCCCCAAATACTCCAAAACTATACGACACCTCCTAGAACAGTCTATGTGTCCTATACTTCAAGTACATTGCAATGCTTTCAGTTATGTATTATAGATTTCTGTAATTAGTTAATTAATGTCTTAGTCCACCTGGGCTACTATAACCAAATAGACTAGGTGGCTTATAAATAACAGAAATTTATTTCTGACAGTTCTGGAGACTGAAGTCCAAGTTCAAGCACCAGCATGGTCGGGCGAGGACCCTCTTCCTAGCTCACAGCCACAGCCATCTTGCTGCATCCTCACAAGGTGCAAGGGGCTAGGGACCTCTGTGTAGCCTCTGTTATAAGAGCACTAATCCCATTCATAGGCTCTACCCTCATGACCTAATCGTCTCTTAAGGGCCCACTTCTATCACTTTTGGCACCAGGATTTCAACATATAAATTGGAAGGCAGGCACAAATATTCAGACCATAGCACTTAATGTTTGTTTTCCTTACTAGACCATAAGCAATATGAGGCAGTGATTATGTCCATTTTGCTCATCATTATATGCACAGCATCTTGCATTGTGTTTACCATGCATACTGTGTTCACACAGTAGGTAAAACATTTGTTTAATGAATGAATAAATGTACCCAGAATTCCTCTAATTTACTTGAAAAAAAGATTGCAAGACCTACTTACAAATATTCTGTTTAACTAATATTATGCAAAACACACTTTTGGAAACATACCAGTAATCTAAACTTCCCTGGGCTAGAGATATAAACTGTCAAATAAACCCATAGGAATTTGCATTCAAATCTAAAATCCACAAGATCACAAACCTGTGAATATGAACAAATAGCAGAATTCTTATTAGAAGAGTTATAGACATATTCTTGAAAATTTTCAGGTGAATTCTGAAAGGACGGACCTCTCTCCCTCTTTCTTTTCATTCAACTTGTGACCCTGTGATCAGAATTAAAGTCCAATTCCTTAGGTATAGTGACCCATATGTATGTGATTCAAATTAATTATGACAGGTTTACTTGGCTCTAGCAATAAATTTTTTATCAGCTGATTGCTATGAGTGTGTATGTATGTGGTTATGATGAAGGAAGGATGCATGTGTCTGGCTCCACATATAGAAAATTCCTGTCATTGCACTGGGGGAACGTTACAAATAAAATATATTTTCTGGAAATTCGGATTTGTGCTATCAACTAGTGGTTTTTACCAACTAATCTTAAAGGTCCTGTCAACTCTGAGATATTATAATCCTACTTTTTCATACTTAAGAATTAATACACCAAAAAGATGGATGGTATCTTGAGACCCTAGAGAAATATCATCAAGGATGTCTTTGGGGTGGTATCATCAAGGATGCCCTGGGTGGTACAGCTTGTTGGGCAGCTGACTCTAGACTTTGGCTCAGATCATAATCTCAAAGTCCCTCCTTGGCTTCATGTTGGTGGGGGGCGTGGTCTGCTTCAGGAGTCTCTCTCTCTCCCAGAGCCCCTCCCCCAGCTTGCTCACATAATCTCTCTCTTTCTCAAATAAATAAATAAATCTTAAAAAAAGGCGGGGGGCACCTGGGTGGCTCAGTGGGTTAAGCCTCTGCCTTCAGCTCAAGTCTCAGGGTCCTGGGATCGAGCCCCACATCAGGCTCTCTGCTCGGTGAAGAGCCTGCTTCTTCCTCTCTCTCTCTGCCTACTTATGATCTCCCTCTTTCTCTGTCAAATAAAAAATAAAATTTAAAAAAATAAAAATGAATCAACAATAGTTTTAAAAAAAGGATGTCTTTGAATAGCAAAGGTACTAGAAGATCCATTACATAAATGACAAGAGAATTATCATGCTCCCACCGTATAGATAAGTTGAGTTGCCTGATGTCTAATTCCATAATACTAATACAAACTCTATTGTTCCAAATTACCTAGTTCATTTAAAAGGTAGCAGAAAAAATAAAGACTAAAAGTCCATGTAAAACTATGAGTCACTTAAACCAACTTATGATATATTATTGTCCCATATTGAGTTAGGTGATAGAGAAGTCTAGAAATTAAGATCATAAAACCTCATTAATTTGTTTTTCCAAACTAAGGATAATTTATATTCAGTTGATTATAAAGTTTGCTTGTATGCAATCCATCAGAAAAAAAAAAAAGGCTTGCTAAGCAAATGAATATCATATACAAGATTATAGAGATAATGTTTATCCTTCTTAAGTCAAACTGTTCAAGTACTTAAAATCATTTGCATATAAGCAATTAATATGCTCAATATAAGAGGTGGTTATGTATTCATTAGAGTAATTCCTGTAGGACTGCTACTTGGCAAGTCATCAGTGTGATTAAACATAAATTATATTATATATAATGGTTGAATACAACCATCAAACATTTAGAAAGTTCTTTTTATCAACCAGTTAGTAGCAGATTGTTTCATTTCATTCTTTCTAAATTCCTCATAAGTAGATGCTTATTTAGTATCCGATCAGATACTATATGTCCCATATATTTCTGAAGAATAAAAGTTCCGATTTCTCAAAACATTCCTTAATTCTGAACTTTCAGAAATTCATGCTGCCTTTCTCTACTAACTTTGATCTCCTCTTCCCTGACTTGGACTACTGCAGAGGTCTGGGCCAAAGCAGGCACTGTGGCAAATGGAGCCTCACTTGGGCACCCCCTGTTCAACCAACAAATCTGTGCAGCAAGTTGATGAGATTATAATCCAAGGTGAGGTCACCTCAGTCATGGGAAGATCTTCTAAATAAGATATCCATGGAAAGCTTTGTGTCATCTACCTTGCTCGAAACACTGTCTTAGTAAAAAAGACCTTGGATGCTCAGTGTAGGTTAAACTTTCATGCAAATCCTCAGAATAAGTTAATTACAAAAGAGAATGATAGGTATGGAAAGATATGGCTAAGACTGAAAACAAATCAGAGGGGCTCTAGAAAGAAAAGCAGGAAGTGGTACTAAATCTAACTAAACACGTGCCAAGCGGCTATGAAGCTTTTTGATCTTCCCTCCTTCTTGACTTCCTTCCTCAAAGATAAATTATCTCTCCCCAAAATGGAAATTGTGCTGAGTCTGTAACATAATGATGAATGAAAGCCCCACAAAAATTGGTTTTACATCACAGAAGAGAATAGACTCAATGAAAATTTTGTGTCATAAATAAAATTTGTGGAAATGACTTGCAAGTTATAAATGCAAGTATTATTATTCTCATCCAGGGGACATTCAAGAATTCCTAAGTGTTCCCTAAACTTTTAATGCCTTTCCTGTCACTTATCACTGACAGATGCCACAGGGCATTTTGTCTAAAATTTAATAAAGTCAATGCTCATCATAAAATCAATTAAAATGCAAGCAGCCTGCAGGCTGACTTCTTCCCTAGGTGATGAAGATGGCATGTTCTTCTCAGACCAAGTGTGCCTTTGTGTTGAGAAGCAATACTCTTCAGTTGTGTGTAAGTCAGGATACCATCCACCATTGTCACGGAACACTAATTAGTTCTTCTGAGCAGAGTCCTATGTCAACTTCCATACTTACCTCCTCCTTCCCAAAACAACCAGGGTGGTAATGACAATACTGGTGTTTTAAAGGAGAAAAAAACTATGGGTTTTTAGTACAGAAGTATAACCAATGACTGCATATAAATGACACCTAGGGGAAACAATAAAATACCTGTGTTCTTGGTCAGAATGTTCACTGTTAATAAACAATGAAAGAATCTTAGACAACATAAATGTTCTGATGTGAGTATAAATCATCAATGCTAGATTACAAACTCCTCAACTAATATTTGCATAGCAATTAACATTTACAAAACACTTTTATATATATTCTCGTACTTGATATCAAAACTTATAAAGTTGTATTTTACTATTGGTAATTCATACAGAAGGAAAGAGAAACTAAAAGAGGACATACAATTTATTCAAACTTATGAAGCCCAGCAGAGGCAAAAGTGGGCTCAAACTCAGAACTTCTGATTCCAGATACTCTGTTTTCCCCCATCCACCCAAGCTATCTCTGATGATTCCACAGACTTGAGAAAATAATTTCAGGTAAAATGATTTCAAGCCCAGTAGGAGTGTGGTACTCTTTAGAATAAAGAGTTTAGTACTCTTAGAAGTCTGAGACTGAAAATTTCTGAACTGAAAATTTTGAGTGGGCCCACCCAGCATGAAAATATCAGTGGTAAGGCCTTTGCTTTGGGTTCAATTCCTCAGCATGGAAATCTAGGAACATAAATTGTATCTAGAATCCAAAATACTTAGGGTCTGTATTAAAATCAAAAGTGTTCTGCTTCTCTAGGCCTGGTCTAAGTGTTGAATTTGTAGCAATGCAGAATCGTAGGCTCCATCCTAGGCCTGTTAAGTTAGAATCTGCATTTTCACAAGGTCCCCAGATGATCCATATGCACTCAAAGTTTGAGAAGCATAGCTCTGGCCTAAATATCACTGGACTTTATATTCTAGTAGAGGCAGGGTCCTGCCATTATGGAAGTTTGGGAGTGTGGGCAAGATATCTCCTATTGTCATTAGATGTACCTCCAGATTCAGCTTCTCACATTATGCTCACATCTATGCCAGCATGTTTCCCCTCTTGAAGGAATGAGGCGAACACAGTGGTTGGCCAGAGCAATTAAAAGAGAAACAGAGGGGGAAAAAAAAAGAAGAAAAGAAAAAAGAAAAGCAAAACTGAAGCTAGGTGACTTGACACATTCTGCAACAAAACACTGAGGAGAGAGCATTAGAGAATCAGTGGAATATCTTATATATTAGGGGTACCTGGCTGGAACAGCAGGTTATGTGACCAACTGCTCAGTTTTTGATGAGTTTTGGCTCAGGGTCATGAGATGGAGCCCCCACATACCAGCCCAGAGTCTGCTTAAGACTCTCTCTCCCTCTCCCTTTGTCCCTCCCCGCTCAAATAAATAAATAAATCTTAAAAAAAAAAAAAAGTAGTATCTTTGTTCAGAAACAATGATTTTTTTATTAATTAATTCCTTTATTATCAAAGAAGTACCAAATACTGTTAGTCCCAGCCTTATATAGTCCTGAAAATTAGCATAAACTAATCTGTAAGTACCAATAAAACATACTACATGAGTCGAGTCACCTGGAAGCTTCAGTATGTGCTAATATTTGTTACTGGAACTTATTTTAAAGACAACTATGATATACTTTTTAGATGACACACATTATTCTGAAATGTAATTTGCCTAAGGAAAAACAAGTGAGTCAGCAGCCTGCATCAGATTTCAAAAGTAATTCTGGAGATTTGTTCTTAGAATAATAGGGTTGTGGCTAGGAACAAAGTAGACATCTCACATTGCAAAGGAATCTGCAAATGTCCAGGGAGAGCACCAAGTCTAAGTGCAGCATGCCTTTAGGAACTGATAAAATCTGTGTCAAGACCCACAAGAACACCAACCAACTGGAAGGTCCAAAAGGAAGGGTGTTGTAGGTAACTCCCCATGTGACAGCTAGACCCCTACTAATACCCTACCAAGCCGATTAGCTCATCTTTGCAATCACTGAAACACATTCTAACTGGAACTATTCATCGTGTAAACAACATGGCCCAAAGGAAACAAAATCCTGCTTTAAATGTCAAATAAAAGGTCTTTTTTAAAGCAGATATGAAAGGAAAACAGTCCTTAGAAGAAGCCTTGACAATAGGCAATTAATGTTTATTTAAAGATTTTGAATGAAAAAAATCAATAAATCAGTAAAGTTATTGATCATTGCTACTCCCATGCCAGATTTCTATCCAGAGTCCCCTTTGGGGCTCAAATGTTAGGGATGTTTTTGCTTTGCTGTGATTTCCTTTTACAGCAGTGATGAGGTTCACAAAGTCAATAGTATGAAAAAACTGTTATCCTCCAAGCATTCATGCTGAAAAGGGTAACACACACAGAATATATGATACATATTTTTTTTTAATTGCAGGCAGTTGCAATGCACTGAAGTGGAATCCGTAATGCAGAAAACTCAAAAGTAAATTTATAATTGTCACAAAACATCCTACAGTGAAACAAAGCATGTGCCTTAAAAGAAAGAAGCAGAGCTTTATCTGTAATTGAAGAAAGGGTTGCAAGCCAGGGCACATAAATGGATCTTTAAGCAGTAGGGAGAGGAATGTTGATGGCACTACGGTCTTTTGGGGCCACATCAACACACAATTATCCAAGTCACCAGCTATCATATCACCTTAGAAAATATGCGATCCCTGCCTGTGTATATACAGTCATTTCTAAACCCGGTGTAAATCTTTCAAGAGCCAACACAAAAAGTCGAAATTGGAAAACTCTTAATATCAAGAAATGTTTTCTAAGAAGCTGCTAAGTATAAGGCACTCAGGAACATCAGTGGTAGAAGTAAGATATCTGCATTAGCCATAAGAGCAACCACATTCATGAGTACTTCTTTATGCCCCATTTAAATCACTTTTGAAATTACTTTTTGTTGGAGAAAATGATCTCCTCACTAACCACTTATGCATTTTTACATGAATCCAACTATATCAGTCACAGGATATTCCTTGTTAGATAAAGAATAATTAGTTCCTTTTCTAAAATGGATGCAATAATTCAAAAGAATAGTAGCCATCATTTCTTGGGGAAAAAATGAATTAGCAAAAGTAAGGTCTCTCAGCCAGAACTTTCAACATGTGATATTAGGAATGTGGTGGCCTTTGGTAAGAGATTAGAGTTGAAATGGGAGGCAAAGCTTACCTGAATTTGCCAGAAAGAATGAAATGAGAGCACTGAGTATTTCCATATTCCAAAGCAGAACAATTATGAAGGCAATAAATTATGATAAAATGTGTAGCTCTGTGCAAGCCCATAAAAGCATGAAGAGTTGCCAAATGCAAGCAAGTTTATGATCCACCCTGGATAGTTTTCAGTCTCTGAAAATGATAGCTAGGAAATGCATACTTGTTGAGCTGAAGAAGAAAGAAAATGCCTATCCCTAAGGTTGCACATCGTATATTTAGCTCAAGTAGAGGAAATGATCTTATGGCAAAATTACCCCCCACGGCGGGGTCTCACATCACAGCAAACATTTTTATAAAGAAAACTGCTTGCAAATCTGTCAGTAGTACATCCAAGGTAAAGAAAATATACAAACCAGTAGCCCCCTCTATTTTTAAAAAAATGTTCATGTTCTCCTACCCACTTAAGCCCGCATGTTGCATCACCACTTCCTCATATCAGGGAGATCATTGGGAGGGAGACAAACCATAAGTGACTCTTAATCTCACAAAACAAACTGAGGGTTGCTGGGGGGAGGGGGTTTGGGAGAAGGGGGTGGGATTATGGACATTGGGGAGGGTATGTGCTTTGGTGAGTGCTGTGAAGTGTGTAAACCTGGTGATTCACAGACCTGTACCCCTGAGGATAAAAATATATGTTTATAAAAAATAAAAAATTAATTTAAAAAAAATAAATAAAATAAAATAAAAGGATAAAAAAAATATGTTCATGTTATAAGTGAATCGAAAAGGCATGAAAAAGAAGAGAGAAAGGAAGTCAAAATGAAGGAGGGGGAAATGACTCATTCATGAGTTCTTTAGTGCTCCCAGAGTTTTTAAATTAAATTCAAAATGAAAGTTTCCAAAATAAAGAAACGTCAACCCAAATCCTTGTTAACAAAAGTGAAAGAGTCTCTATTAAATAGTCAGCTTGTTATTTTTTTCTAAGTTTAATTTTATAGCTAAGAAGTGTGACCACAGAGGACGTAAACTTGAAATGAAAATAATGCATTTATTAGACGGATAAAGGTGAAGCACATTACAGCCAAAGACGATGACATTGCTAAAAGGAGGAACTCTGAAGTGATAAGGAAAAATGAACAGGGGAGGAGAAGAAAAGAATTGGGAGAAATGGAGCACGAAGAACATTATTTCGTGTAAATTAAAATTAAATGTAAAAGGATGACAGTAGCTGTGATCTCGTCAGGCTGAGGTATTTTGGTGGCAGACGGTAATATGAGAATTATAAGCAATTTGCAAACCACAAGTCTGCAGGCATGCACATTTCTCCTCTCCTGTGTCTGTTAATCAAGTTTGTTGTTTTTTCTTTTTTTTTTTTTTTTTTTTCATGGAGAAAAACAAATTCCAAAATATCAGTTTCATGAACCCCTGCCAAAATCAGGAACAGTTTGGTCCCTGGCGATGACATTCCCCCTGCAAGATGCAGGCAAAATTGGGCAAAAGATGCAATGTTTTTATGGTGCCTCCATCTGATAGCAGCATTCCTAGAGCCTGCCTTTCAGGCAGAATGCAGACTGCCCCTTTCTCCAGGCTGTCTCTGATTTGGCAACAGTCCCCTGACCCCTCTCCAGGCTTGTCAGCATCACAACTCTCCTTCTCTAGACCCATGTCAAAAATGGTCTGGCTCCATCTCCTATCCTCTACTAAGAGCTAACACATAGTGCTTGCTATATGCCAGGCATGTTGACATATATTAATGCACTGAAAATATGTCATCCTCAAAACCACCTGATGCAGTTTGCACTATTCTGACCCTCATTTCACAGATGTGCAAAAGATTATAATCTATGTAGGGAGTTTTCATTTTGTGCAGAGTGCAACAGAAAGCTTTTAATGGGATTTTAAGCTGCAGAGTGACATGATCAGATTTATATTTTTAAAAAACTCTTTTGTGGGAAATGGATTGGAGGAACAAGAGTAAATACAGAGAGACAAAGAAAAAGGCTATCATAATAGAACCATCCAGAAGGTGTGGTGGTTCCATGGTTGTGCCAGACATGGTATTGACATGAATGCAAGCAATGAACAAAAGGCAGGACTTGATGAAGACTCCCATGGTAGACAGTTGGGAAAGATTGAAAGAATGGAAAAGTTGAAACCAAGAGTTCAGTTTTTAATGTATTGTGTATAGTTGGTCTTAAGCCTCCACCCTAGTGTTTAATCAAAATATGATTTGATTGGCTCCAAGGTGGAAGGCAATAAGAGAAATATTTATGAATCTGGGAGAAAAGGAGACATTCTTTTCCAAGGCAGGGGCTCTAAAAAGGGAATCAGTTCTAGAATTCCCAGCACTGTGCAGTGTCCCTGGTGTAGCTATAATAGAACAAAGCTTGTTTCTGTAGCAGAGAGCCTGAGGTAGCCAAACCATGATGTCTTTTGCCCAGCCAGGAATGGTATGGGACAGAAGCCCAATGTCTCTGGCCCCTAGAACGGTGCTGAATATCTGAATGGGGAGTCCTGAAGTATCTTGCAATCATGACAAGCCCTCTCCCCACACCCCACCACAACCGAGAGCTTACAGCCAGCCTTCAGATGGTAACACCAATATCTCCAATGATGGGAGCACAGAGCAACAGCCAAAGGCCAACGACCAGACAGGATGAGTGACATCCTACTTTGTGTATGTCTGTATGAGAGAAAGAACAAGTTGCACCACATGCTTCCCTCAGATGCCAGAACTTGGGCCACTTTGAAGAAAACGCTGGGGAGGAAGAAAATTCAGAATTAACTCAGTTTACAACAGAAACAATAAGACAACGCATAAAGGTAACTCAGTTTACCTGAGTTATTATTTAACTAGTTACTATTTAACTAGGTAACTACAGTTTACCTGAGTTAAAACTATTACAATTAATGTGTTTTGCCTTGAAGCAGAATGTGGATTGATAAAGTTTCCTCACTTAAGTAACTTACTTGGAAATTTCCACCAACTACAACAGTAATGACTGGTATTTATCCTTCAGTTCCCCCTCACAATCTTCTGGGAGATTCTGTGAGGTGCTTTACAGGGGGATACAAACATTCAATCCATAACACCCTCCTTTTTCTCCTTTTCTGCCTCTAGTGTCCCTGGTATATCTTTTAGATAGAATTTAAGTGGCAACTTAAGTATCAGTTCCTCATTTATTCACTTATCCAAAAAAATATTTATAGAAAGCCTATTATTTGCCAAGAGTTGGTTCTAAGTTGCTGGTAAAACATCAGAAAAGAAGAAAAATAAGATCAATAAGCAGTCATTCTAAATGTGAGGAGGGGTGGCTGGGATAGGGGAGTATGGAATAGATAATACAAAAGTAATCATGTCCTACGGTTAGAATAACACAGGTTATCTGATAGAGAACAAATGGGGAAGTATCATAGCTGGAGCTGCCTTAAACCAGAGTTAATTATTTACATCATCCCACTCTTTGCAACCTTAGGTAGTCTGATTTACATGAGAATGTATTATCATTGTTATTTAATTGTATCTCTATGTAAACTTGCCACTGCCATAAAACAAAGTTAGAAGTGCCCTATATGGAGCAGTATAATGGGTTAGAAAGGGTACAGGCTTCAATGTACAGACCTCTACTGCATTCCTATACACTTAATAATGAAGCAGGAAGGGTGCCTGGGTGGCTCAGTGGATTAAAGCCTCTGCTTTCGGCTCAGGTCAAGATCCCAGGGTCCTGGGATTGAGCCCCACATCTTGGACTCTCTGCTCAGCAGGGAGTCTGCTTCTTCCTCTCTCTGCCTGCCTCTGTGCCTACTTGTGATTTCTGTCAAATAAATAAATAAAATCTTTAAAAAAATAATAATAATGAAGCAGGAAAAAGGGAAATTAACAAAACAATCCCATTTACAATTGTACCAAAAACAATAAAACACCTAGGAATAAACTCAATCAAAGAGGTCAAAGACCTGGGCGCCTGGGTGGCTCAGTGGTTTAAGCCGCTGCCTTCGGCTCAGGTCATGATCTCGGGGTCCTGGGATCGAGTCCCACATCGGGCTCTCTGCTCGGCGGAGAGCCTGCTTCTCTCTCTCTCTCTCTCTCTCTCTGCCAGCCTCTCTACCTACCTGTAATCTCTCTCTCTGTCAAATAAATAAATAAAATCTTTAAAAAAAAAAAAAAAAAAAAAAAAGAGGTCAAAGACCTGTACTTTGAAAACTGTTATAAAATGATGAAAGAAATTCAAGACAATATAAAGAAATGTTAAGTTTCATACACTTGAAATGGAAGAATATTGTTAAATATCTACACTTCCCAAAGCAATCTACTCATTTAGTACAATCCCTATAAAAATACCAATAACATTTTTCACAGGATGAGAAAAAAGAATCCTAAAATCTGTATGGAACTGAAAAAGACCCCAAATAGCCAAAGCAATCTTGAAAAAGAAGAAAAAAACTTGAGGCATCACAATCCCAGATTTCTAGATATACTACAAAGCTATAGTAATCAAAATAGTATGGTACTAGCATAAAAGCAGACATAGATCAATGAAACAGAACAGAGAACCCAGAAATAAATCCACGATTACATGGTCAATTAATCTTCAACAAGAGTAAAAAGAATATGCAATGGGAAAAAGACAATGTCTTCAACAAGTATTGGGAAAACTGGACAGCTACATGCAAAAGGATGAAACTGGACCATTTTCTTTCACCATATACAAAAATAAACTCAAAGGGATTAAAGGCCTAAATATGAGACTTGAAACCATAAAAATCGTACAAGAGAACACAGTCAGTAATTTCACTAACACTAGTCATAGCAACTTTTTTCTAGACACAGCTCCCAAGGCAAGGCAAACAAAAATAAAAATAAACTTTTGGAAATACAACAAAATAAAAGGCTTCTGCACAGCAAAAAACAATCAATAAAACTAAAAAGCAACCTACCAAATGGGAGAGAAATTTGCAAATGACATCTCTAATAAAGGATCAGTATCTAAAATACATAAAGAACTTATACAACTCAACATCCAAAAAGTACATAATCCAATTAAAAATGGGAAGAACACACGAACAGACATTTTTCCAAAGAAGATATACAAATAGCCAACAGACACATGAAAAGATGCTCAATATCATTAATCATCAGGGAAATGCACATCAAAACTACAATGAGAGGGTGCCTGGGTGGCTCAGGAGTTAAGTCTCTGCCTTTGTCTCAGGTCATGATCCCAGAGTCCTCGGATCAAACCTGCATCAGGCTCCCTGCTCAGTGGAGAGTCTGCTTCTCTTTCTACCCTTCCGCCCTGCTTGTGATCTCTCTCTCTCTCCCTCTCTCTAATAAAAAAATAAAATCTTCACACACACACACACAAAAACTACAATGAAATATCCCCTCACACCTGGCAGAATGGCTAAAAGCAAAAACAAAAGAAACAAGTGTTGGCTAGGATGTATAGAAATAGGAACCCTCACACACTGCTGGTGGAATGCAAACTAGTGCAGCCACTATGGAAAACAGAATGGAGGCTCCTCAAAAAATTAAAAGTAGAACTAACCTATGATCCAATAATAATACTACTGCCTATTTATCCAAATAATACAAAAACACTAATTCAAAGGGAAACATGCACCCCAATGTTTACTACAGTGTTATTTACAACAGCCAAATAATGGAAGCAACCCAAGTATCCATCAACAGATGAACTGATAAAAAAGATGTGGTTTCACACATGTGTGTGCATGCATACACACACACAGAGGAATATTATTCAGCCATAAAAAAAAAAGAAGGAAATCTTGCCATTTGTAACAACATGGATAGGGCTAGACAGTATGATGCTAAGGGAAATAAGTTAGAGAAAGACAAATACCCAAAGACTCTATTGATATGTGCAATTTAAAAGACAAAACAAATGATCAAAGAAAAAAGAGAGAGAAAACAAGAAACAGACTTCTAACTATAGAGGACAAACTGATGGTTACCAGAAGGGAAGAGGGTGGAGAGTAAAATAGGGGAAGGGAATTAAAGAGTACCCTGATGATGATGAGCACTGAGTAATGTAGACTGTTGCTGAATTACTGTATTGTACACACCTGAAACTAATATAACCCTGTATATTAACTATACTGGAATTAAAATTTTTAAATATTAGTAATAATAAAAAAGAAAGGCTGTAGGCTTCAAGGTCCAAGAGATGAGTGTTCCGATCCCTGATCTGAATCTTGCTAGTTGTGTCCCTTTGGGTAAGTCACCTGACCTCATAAAACCTCATCTTACCTATCTGCAGTGTTGAGAATAGGAACACTGAACTCAAAGTTTTGTTACAGTTATCAAAATAATAATAAAATTAAATAATATACGTTTACTTAGTTTGATTAAAAAGTCTCAACTCATTGAACTATAAATCTGAAATTGTTTTACCATTTTCCAAAGGAAAACCTATTCAAATGTCTCTTTTCAACCTCCGTTCCACCTAGGAACAAACTCCTTAAAGATCTCTGAGCCCATGCTTATACCATTTCTTCAGTTTAGGTTTAGTCTCTGAGCCCACGCTTATACCATTCTTAAGTTTATCTCATATCTTCTATTTCTCCCTCTTCTACAATAGCAAGGCACCCCATTAACTGACAGTGTTTGGGGTAGGGAGGAAGGAGGGTGGACTCCAGGTAAAGTACCGTCTGCCTAAGCTTCAGTTGCAGGTGGAAGTGGGGAGACATCTGCTCATGTGAGTGACCACAATACCTGGTAAATAATCCACCATTCTCTTTCCTTTAATTGTTGAGATTCTCTGTTGAACACTGGCTGCTTGTCAATTCCACCTCTGAAAGATATATCCAAGTGTGTGGGCTCTTTGTAGGTTCATAGGAGTGATATCACTCTGCATAATCTCCTGGCTGGGAGACCAGGCTGAAGCTAAGTCTATTCCTTTCTGCTCAATACCAGCCTTCATTAGCAGTGTTTTCGATACAAACAGGAAAATCACATATCCTTACTAAATGAGGGGAATAGAGTTGAGCCTGTCACTCTACTCACAACCCTGTCATCTCTCTCTTTCCTGCCCTTTCATCCACGCCCAGAACCATCAGGTGGTATGCTGGCTCAGTGGTTCAGCACCATTCAGGAAAGAGAAGGTCATCGTTGTAGACCTCATAGAAAGGGAAGTACTCAGGCATTTACTACCAATATCCACACAACATACCAACATCAAGGCCTCCCTGGAACCCACCACACTTAAGCATAATGTCAAAATCCTTATCACAGAGGTCTTCCAATCACTGCAAACTCTTACTTACACCACCACTCCAGCCATATCCCATGCCACTCCCACCCCTTGCCATCTGTATCCTTGCCTAACTTTGTCTTAAAGACTTTATTTTTTGAGACAGAGAGATAGAGAGAGACCACAAAAGCAGCGGGGAAAGGAGGACAAGGAGATTCTTCCCTGAGCAGGGAGCCTGACCCGGGCTCCATTCCTGGACCCTAGAATCATGACCTGAGCTGAAGGCAGATGCTTAACCCACTGAGTCTCCCAGGTGCCCTCTCACTATCTTCTTTATGATCATCAAATATACCATGCTATTCCTCACCTCAGTGTAAAGACAGATGAGAAGCATTCCACAGTGTGAGGAACACCGATGTTTTATGGTGGGTTTAAAGTAGGAAAAGATGGCAAAGGAAACAAGAGAGATATCCAGTAAGGAAGGAAGAAAACCAGAGCATGTGGTATGGCAGAAGTGAAGTAAGGAGAGTGTTTCTACATAAAGTAAGAGGTCAACTGTATCAAATGCCACCATAATGAAGCCCAAGAATTGGTCTTTAAATTCGACCAGGTGGAGGAGACCAGTGACCTTGAAATAAATGTTTTAGTAGAGTAGTGAGGACAGAAGTCAGATTGAAGTACCATAAAGGTGAATGGGAGATAAAGAACTAGATGATCTTTAAGATAATTATACTTAATAGAAGGAACAGTATTTATTAGCACTTAAATTATGTTAATTTAAAGTGTACTTACTCTTTGCCAGACACTGTGCTTAGCACTTTACAAGCATTTTTTTCATGACTCCTCACTGGGACACATTAGGTGATGTCACTGAATCTAGACAGACTAAATAAATTGACCAAAAACATAGCTAGCAAGCTCTGGCTGACAGAATAACGGTCCCCAAAGGTATCCAGGGTCTAATCTCTGGAAATTGTAATGTTGCCTTATATGGCAAGAGGGACTTTGCAGATATAAGGCTCTTGAGATGGAATTATCAGCCTGAGTTATCCAGATGGGCCCTAAGTGTGAAAGAATTGTCCCAAAAGAAAGAAGGAGAGAAACATGACACAGAAGAGAGAAGACAAAGTCATAATCTCAGCAGAGAGATCTGACGATGCTTTACTACTAGTTTTGAAGCAAGAAGCCCTCTGCCCAAAGACTACAAAGCATGCAGCTCTAAAACCAGGAAAAGCCAAGCAAACAGATTTTCCTAGCAGCCCTGAACTTCAGCCCAGGAAACTGCTTTCAGACTTCTCATCTCCAGAACTGTAAGAATAAATTCCTATTGTTTGAACCCACCAAGTTTGTGGTAATTTGTTATGGAAGCCCTAGGAAACTAACACATATGTGGCTGTGATTCTTTCTCTAATACAATTCCACAATAAATTGAAAGATCAGACATATAAAAAATAAGGAGAAGGCAGAAGAGGAAGAAAGAAAGAAAAAAGGGAAGTGAAGGAAGTAGAGAGGAGGGGAAAGGAAAGGAAAAATGGGGGAAAGTTAAGAAGATAAGAGGATAGGGGAGAATAAGGCCCCACATATTCTTGAAGTGACATCACAACTGCCCACAGCAACCTCACCTCAGACACAACTGGCCCAACCTGAGTCAGACTGAGTTGGCACTTGGCCCACAGTCCAGAGTTAGCTCTAGGGCATAAAATCACAACACAGAGTAATCTAGACTCATGTAGTCCTAGTTTAGACATGGACCGGCTTAGCAATTGTTGGGGACAGCTAACCATTAAAGATACAGTATTAAATGCTAGAAGGTGGGGGCACCTGGGTGGCTTGGTCAGTTAAACATCAGACTCCTGATCTAAGGGTTGTGATTTCAAGACCTATAAAAAATAAAATAAATTCTGTGAGATGAAGTTCAAAAAAATCAACTTGATTCATTTTCGCATCAGCAACTCAAGTATGCCTTAATTTGCTTTTTTGCTTTTTTGGTTTTTTTAATATATTTTGGGGGAGCTCAGTCAGATAAGCATCATTTGCTTTCGGCTCAGGTCATGATCTCATGGGTGGTGAGATCCAGCCCAGCATCAGGCTCCAGGCTCAGCAGGAAGTCAGCTTAAAGACTCCTCCTGCCTCTCCCTCTACTCACTCACTCTCTCTCATTCTCTCTCTCAAATAATTTTTTTTTAAAAAGGTAATTTTGTAACTTTTTTAATGCTATTATCTTGTTATTACTTATTAGTGTCTATTATTTGTTATAATGAAATTATGTTGAGACAACTTCACTTAACATGCTCTAATAACTGATCTATTTTCAAAAAGGAATTTTATACATGTATTATTATTTAGATACATTATTTAACTTCATGATGAAATAATGTTCTTTTATATATTAATCAGTGACCATATCTTCTTTTTAAGATTTTATTTATTTGAGAAACAGAAAGAGAGAGAGAGAGAGGAAGGAGCCAAGGGAGAAGGACAAGCAGACCCTGCTTGTCCTTGACCCTTGCTGAGCACAAAGCTGGATGCATGGTTTCAATCCCAGGACTGAAATCATGACCCCAGCAGAAACCAAAAGTCAGACATTCAACCAACTGAGCCATGTAGCACTCCAAAGGCCATATCTTAAAACATATACCTGTATCCAATTTTTAATAAAGCAGAAGGAAACAAATAAAACAGCAGAAAAACAAATAATTTGTGTGTCTAACACTACCACTCAAAAAAACTGATGAAACTTATTAAAACGTCTGTCCCTTAGGTTCAAGGGCATCTGAGAGTAAGGCATAATGACTGAGTTCTTAACCCTGACTTGCCATGCTCTCATAGGATTCTCTTCCTAGTTGGGGGTTAAGGTTACATAATTTTTTCCTAAGGAAATGAGAAACTGCATTTTGAAGTTCGCTAAGATTTTGAAGAGATTATAAGAGAAACATTTGGAGTCCATATATAGATTGTGAATATCCGCAGCCGGGATTTTCCAAATTTGCTAACAAACAGTCCTCATATTATAGAGCCGAAAACCACATTTTAAGGGAGAATTAAGAATTAGTAAGGCTAGAGAGGAAGGTGTGTTGGGGGAAGAAATGCAGAAAGGAATTTAATTCAGTCTCTCCCTTTCAAGAACAAAAAGGGGAAATAGCAACCAATAACATAACATACGGAGTGTCTGTCTGGGGATGAAAATGCCAGGTAAAGAGGTCTTAAATTGAAATCCTCAGAAGACAGACTTATCCTCCCCTCCTGAAAATTCTTAACCCTGCTCCTGGTGTCTGTCACACAAAGGACCAGGTAACAGCGACATCTAGTGTTTAAAGTGATGGAGGACAGTGAAACAAATGCTCAGTGAGAGCTGAGAGTAAAGCTCTGGAACGGAGCTGCTCTATTAAAAGTTTCCTGATTTACATGGCAAAAAAAATTGTATTCTGATGGAATCAGAGAGCCCTGTCTCCCAGAAAATGATAGTGTTCTGGGTCAACATTTAGAAAAGTCACTTAGTGTTCACTGCTGGACAATGGGGAAAGCTGTAGTCATATCATATCACACCACCTCAGTCTTGGAATGGGAAATGTGGCAATATTGCTGGGATTTAAAAAAAAAAAAAAGAGCATTATCAAATGGCTACAAGAGGTTATGCTTCCCTGACGGGAGAAAGGCAGCTGAATACGCTTCTGAATGCCAACCCTAAAAACCTATCCAAAGATATTAAATTTCACTTTTTTTTTTTTTTTTTAATTTCTCTCCAGACTACTTTCTGCTGTCAACAGAAGAGGCCATCGTAGGCCATTTTCTGGCAGCTGAAACTCTGGCACTCAGCCCTGTGAGTTAGACCTAGAGCTACACTGCTCTGCCCTTCTTTGCCTCAGGTGCCAGCCCCAGCATCCTTTTGTCTGGTTGCCAGGTCAATAATCTCTCTTGGCATCTGCCTTTTTCACCCCTTCCCTCCTCCTCCCCCTCCATCAAGAAATCTAATTCCAAGCTGGCAGGCAGAAGGTCAGAAATCTTTGAAAGCTGCTGCTTCCACCGCCTACACTCGGATCTTGCCTCTGCACGTACTGCCAAATGCCAACGTACTTTTCTCCCTCCTCCATAACATTCTGTATCTCTATAATGCCCAGGTTGTCACCTGAATCTTGCCCTCACATCTGCTTCCTTCCCCTTCCTCGGCAGCAGAGCTATCTTTTATTAGTAACATTCTGCCGTGTCTGTCCCAAAGGCTCAGCACATCTTGTCATCTGTCCGGGGATCGGCAGCCTCTTCAGAGCTGGTGACTCTGGGGCTTGCCACCGTCAGGGGTGTCTAGAGGCCTGGAGCAGGCCCAGGGCATCTGGGAAAAGGAGAGCTGACAGCACCATGAAACCCACACAATCGTATCTTTGAAAAGTGGGCCGTATTCAGCAAATGACTGCAAGCTAGTATGACAGAAAAGACAAAGGACAGAGTCACACCCAACCTGAAGAGGTGACAGTTTTATTTCTTTATACATTTTGAAATGACATATTCAAAGCTACTTTAGAACAGTCTTTCAGGGGAAAAAAAAAATCTTTTAAATATCTTGCATGATTTTTGCCCACTCTGAAAGAATGCTTTAGAACATGTTTAGAACACTAGGGATCTTATATATTTCTTAGTTTTAAAGAGGAGACCATGTCAATGTTTAATTTTGAAACTACATTGTATATAAATTATATTCTTAAAAAATGGGATTTTCATCTCACATCTTTTTAACCTCATGTAACCACTGTACTAACTCTCTCAATTCTCTTCCCAAACAGCAAAATCCAAGCTACCCAGCCACCCCAAAAAAGGAACAAAAGGTAACACAAGTATTGGGAAAAAAAACTAAAAAAGAGAAAAGGTAATTTCTATGATACAAATATCTATCAAATGGAACCTGAAAATTACTCCAAAATCTGTAAAACAAGGAAAATGTTTATTAGTAGCAACTCAGAAAAGATGGCAACATTTTGAACTACTAAAAAAAAGTGAAGTTACAAAAAAAAAAGTCTCTGAAGTGTACTTTAGAAATTTTATTACTTCTGTGTTGCTGTTATACACATAACATTGTGTTAGGACCCTTGACAAAATTACTTAAACACGGATATTATATGGGGATCATTTAGTTCTACCCCATTTTTTTTTTATGTGAACTGAAACAGAAGTCTAAAGATTTGGACTGTTTTTCCTAATGCTAAAGCAGGAAACAGGCCTAAATTTTTGATTCCCGATCCAGTGTTATATGTAGCATTTTTGAATACTAAAAGGATGTGGTTGTGAAACAGATTATGTTAGGGGCTGAATTCTGTCCCGCAGAATTCATATGTTGAAGCCGTAAGTCCCAGTATAGTAATACTTGGATACGGGGTCGATAGGGAGTAATCAGGTTTAGATGAGGTCATGAGGATGCAGCCACCATGATAGAATTAGTGCCCTTATAGAAAAGAAAGAGAAACAGACTTAACTACAGAGAACCAACTGAGGGTTGCTGGAAGGGGAGGGGGGAGGGGAGATGGGCTAGGGATGGGCTAGGGATGCACTAAGGGGGATTAAGGAGGGCACTTGTGATGAGCACTGGGTGTTGTATTTAAATGCTGAGTCACTGAAATCTCCACTTGAAATTAATATTACCTCGTATGTTAACTAACTGGAATTTAAATAGAAACTTGAAAAAAGACCAAAAAAAAAAAAAAAAGAGGAAGAGAGACCAGAGCTCTTACTCTCTGGCTCTCTCATTTTCTCTTTCTCTCTCTCTCTCGTTTTCCAATCTCTGTCTCAGTATATACAACAGAATATTACTCAGCCATCAAAAAGAATGAAATCTTGCCATTGCAATGACTTGGATGGAACTAGAGGGTAGTATGCTAAGCAAAATAAGTCAGTCAGAGGAAGACAGATATCATTTCACTCATACTGGAATTTAAGAAATAAAACAGATGAACACAAAGGAAGGGAGGGAAAAATAAAATTAAATTAAATGAAATCAGAGAGGGAGACAAACCATAAGAGACTCAATCATAGGCAACAAAACTGAGGGTTGATAGAGGGAAAGGGGGGCGGTCAAAGGAGGGGGTAACCAGGTGATGGGCATTAAGGAGGACATATGATGTACTAAGAACTGGGTGTTATACGCAACTGATGAATCACTAAACTCTACCCTGAAACTAATAATACACTATATGTTAATTACTTGAATTAAAAAAAAATAAATTGGGCACCTGGGTGGCTCAGTGGGTTAAGGCTCTGCCTTGGGCTCAGGTCATGGTGTCAGGGTCCTGAGACCGAGCCCTGCATCCCGCTCTCTGCTCAGCAGGGTGCCTACTTCTCCCTCTCTCTCTCTCTGCCTGCCTCTCTGCCTACTTGTGATCTCTCCTTCTCTGTCAAATAAATAAATAAAATTGCTTTCAAATTTCCTATAAAAATAAATAAGTAAAATTAATCAAATAAGAATAAAAAAATGACATTCTTTCCCCAGATTGTGTAAAAGGAAAAATAAAAGAACACAGAAACAGACTGAGGTGAAGAACCACAGCCTGTAAAGAGTGATGATGATTATAAGATTCAGACATCACATGTTGATGGCCCAGAGACAGTGCTTAGAACTTGCTCCTCTCTCACCATGTTTTATTTGTGTTGCTAAGAAGACACTCAGTTTAAGATGACTGGAAGCCAGTATGTCATCCAGGGACTAATGCTAAAGAGAACGATGGACAGAATGAACAGTCTGCTGCAAGCTAAAAGAATAACAGAAGGTTTCTCTATCTTCTACAGATTTGTGATGGACTGATGGTGAATGTTTGCCTATGGCTACAGCTCTCAAAAGCACCTTTCGTTATTCTTTTAAAAGTGGTACATCAAAAGAATTCCCTGATCATCCAAAAGCAAAGTATTCACTGAAACCAGTTGCAACTCAGTAGAAGAAGACACCACAATCCAACATACCTGAGTTGAAATCCACTACTTTTTGATTATGTGATCTTGAGTCAGGCACTTAACCACACAAAGCCTCACTTTCAATCTTTAATGTGGAAATAATACACATCCACAGTCTCTTACATGAAATCTTGGGGCTATTACATAAAGCAATACAGTACAGATACTGAATTTTATATAACACCCATCATGTTTGGGCCAGCACTTAGTAAAGCAAACACGCTGATATTCCATCACAAAAATATATCAATAATCAACTGATTGAGAAAATAAAATTTATCAAATGACAATTCGAGTCAGGTGTTTGTCAACAAATTTAAAAGATAACATTCTCATTTAGAGGTTTCTGGGTTTTGGAATTATAGATACAGGATGGGTGTTCCATAAATATATTGATCCTAGAGTGACAGTGGGGAATAAATGACTCATGGAGGACAGAAACTCTTAAATATGACTATGTAGGATGAATAATAAATTGAATTATAAATGAGAATCCAAGGAATTCCAGGGTACCCATGTCTAAGCAAAAACAAATCTTTGCTGAGATAAACTCCCTCTTCTCAGATAACTGACATCCAGATGCCAAGTGATCTGAGAAGCAATTGTAAAGGTGCATAGATCCCGTTTCTTTCTTCCACTCAATATTCCTTTCTTCAAACCCAGTATCTCCAAGCCCATAGGAGCCAGCTTTTCTGCAGTGTGGGGAAGGGAGGTGCAATCAATAGCATTTTCCTTTTCTTAACACCACATCTGCCCTCTTTTTCCTCACTCCTTGCCCTGTGAGTCCCCAAGGAAGAGGAAAGAGCTTTGGACATTGCTTTATAGTTTTTAAAGCACATTGCTTGCACTGACTTCTTTCATCATCACACCAGCCAATGAATGGCAGGTCTTATCCTACTGCTTGTGGTATCAGAATTTAGGTTCCTCACACACTGCCCTTCAGGCAGATGACATCATCCTGGGAACTTCTCTGCCTCATGGCACACCTCTCCCGGGATCCAGGAAAGCGTGGCTCTTCTTAGTTCAAAGCTCAAGTCCACTTTTCCCAGCAACCCCTTGTTTCCTGCTTCAAATCTGAAGAATGCCTCCACTCCTACCCAGTGACTCATTCTAAAATCATGCCCTCTTCAGTCCCCCTAGGAATCCACCTTTCTCGAATTCTATTACTACAGGTGTTACAATAGAAAATTGCTTTACACTTCAACAGCAACAGCAGCCATTCAGCCACCACAGTGAACAAAGATTGTTCTCTCATGGTTCTGTACAGTTTAACAGAAGTCATAGATGCAGACAGATATTAAATCTGTCATTTACGTCCCCAAAACTACTGCACAGAGATGTAGCTTGGTTTGATTCTAAATTCTAATTTTCAAAACCCCTAGTGACACCTAGTAAGATAAGGGTTTTGGGAAAGAGGACAATTTTCATGGAAAGGCAACCACCCACACAAATATCTTATGACTTAGACACTGTGTTTCTCAAACATCATCTTTAAAAGACTACAGTAAGTCAGGACAAGCATAATAATTTTAAATATTCCAGTAACCAATAACAGGACTAATACAGCTGCTATGAGTTTTGTTTCCATTCAACTCAAGAATCCTGTGTGTTTCTGTTTATCTGCGCATGTGCAGTAAACCTTGAAAGCATTACAACATAATCTGTTTCTATGTTGTTAGAAGGAGTACATGGTATTGGTGCTATTTGGTATCAGATCATTCTGCTCAGAATGATCTGATACCAAATAGCACCTGTGGGGCCACTGTCCTTGTACGTGTGGTGCATATAGATTCTTTCTCTCACATTTTATAACATGGTACTCTGTGGCTATCGGGCCTCAAAACACCAGGTGGTGAACACTTGGAGAATTCAAGATGCTGTTACCATGGGGACAAGATGCTAGTCCTTCTCGAGGCAATCAACACACTTCCTCTTTCCGAAAACTATTTCCACTGGAAAATAAATGAGCTTAAAAATTGAAGCTTTTAGTTTAAAAAAAATGACTAGTTTCTGAAAGATCTGTATTTAATAGTGAAAGACGGGCAAGCAAACAAGAAATATTTAGAAAGGCATTGTTTTCAAAGACATACTTCTGACTTTGTTCTCCACTGGCTAGTATTAGGTGAAGAAACAATCTTCTATCTGCATTTCTTGAATGTCTGTCCTGTGATAGATTAGCAAGTGGCCACCAATCATTCTTTCTTCCTTTTTCTGTATCTGTTTGTATTTGACTTTTTTAACTCTTGTCATGAAGAATTAGAATCTACTTCCTCACTCCTTGAATATGGGCCGAAATTGTACCTTGTCGGGCCAACAGAATGTGGCAGAACTGAGAGGTCACCAGTTCCAAGTGCTGGGATCCAGCGCCTTACAGTCTCCCCCTCTCCTTGGGATCTTGCCCAAATTCCTTGTGAACAAGGCTGAGCAGTCCTGCAGGAAGATGAGAGACACTCGCCTAAATCATCTCCCCTGTTTCTTAGCCTGTAGCCAGAACCCTCAAAAGCAGAACTGACTAGCAACAGGAAGCTGAGGACACATGACTAAGTCCAGTGAGACCAGAAGAACTGCTGACCCACAGAATCATGACCTAAATAAATGGGAGCTATATACCATATTCTACTTTATTGTATCTGTTAGTTTCGAAGGACTGTTTATGGATATGCAGCTGGACTCCTGAAACCAAAATCCAAGTGTAGGCTGGAGCACCATGAATGCTTACTGAAAACTCTAAGCAGGGATGTGCAAGCGTGAACAAATGCATTGCCCTCATTTTGACAAAATGGACAGCAAATAGTTTCCTTTCATACGTGAATTCAGCTGGTTTTCATTCCATACGCTATGGAAAAGAGAAAACTTAATGAAAAATCCCTCTCTCCTGATCGCACATTTATTAAATGAAATCACTCTTGCTCTCCCAAAATAAGTGTATTGTTGTGAATTCTATGGAAAACTCACAAACACAGAATGAAAGAGAAAATTCCATTGATATGTCCACAGCATACAAAGGAGATCATCATCCTTATTTTTCTTATCAGTGGTAGGTGAAAGCTCATACAATGGATAGTAAAAACTTATTTTTAGAATTATCTTGGAATTTAAAATTTTTATCTCTACAGCAGTATTTCCTAGAAAAAAAACAATAAATGCTATTCTCCCAATTATGTGTGTGCCATTTCCCCTCTTTTTCCCCCTGCCATAGGAACACTGGGAGCCATTTGTTGAGGTGATGACCTCATAGGCTAGAGGAACCAGGATCCCTGTGTCAGTCTCATGGGGGAAAACTGCCCTTTAAAAGCCCCCCAGCACCCAATGGATGTTGTATCAGAAAGAGATAAATCATCGTTGCATACAATAAGATTTCAGGGTCTGTAAACTCAGCCCAACAAAGCCTACTGCAGAGAAGCATTAGCAGATATGGGAGCCTGACACATATGAGCCTGCAGAAAGCTGGGAAGGGCACTTGTGCAGGAGAGGGAGGGGTCGACTGCAGGAACAATTTCCTTGAGTAGACAATCCAGAGCACCAGTAAAGGAGTTGCTAGAAAGAGCAGAAACTCATCCTTTTTTACAGATCAGATGACAAACTATGTGGGCACAGAAGCAAGGCAAATGAGAGATTTGGTGAAATAAGACTGAAGAGTACTTTTCTGGGTGGCTTCAGCTTGGGCCCTGAAACAAGAGGCAGATCATTGAGAATGTAAAGGGGAATGAAAGTCTGAGGACCAAGATGCTGTCAAGCGGTCTCTTCTGAGAAGGGGAGACTAAGTAACTAGAGGAACATTGGGAGTGCAATGCTCGCATGTATACTGATGGGTGTTGAGTTTCCTTTATCCATGCTCAGCTGCTTGGCCATGGGATTTATGCAACTGGTGAGCTGGATCCAAGCAGAGTGGAAGCTTTTCCAGGCAGAATTTATAACACATAACATGTAAAAGATTGATGCAGGGCCAGAAAAACAAAGGTGTATAAAAGGGTGTAGTTTTAGTACTAGACCATAAAATCCTATCTGAGGAAACATGTGAGAACGCATGGATATTAGAGGGCTGTACTGGTCCTCTCAGGATGCCAAAGTAAAATACCATAGACTGAGTGTTTAAAACAACAGAAATTTCCAATACAATATTATAGAGCCTTTGTCTGCTTCTTTTCTAGTTGACTGTGTAAAACACACTCTCTGCCAACCAATGTTGAACATAAAGTATAAGTAACAAAGGAGCCTTTACTTCTTTAAGTGCTGGGGTATTTTCTTGGGTGTGTATGCATGTATGGCTGATTTGTTACCACAGTAAAACTTAGCCTCTCCTGATTTGTACACACATCGTGAGTCCCAGAATATACAGTGGAGAAGCCGTGGAAGGAGGAAAACTTGAGACTCACTGGAGAATATGCATAGCTATATAAGGGTCGTAGGGATGGAGGATGGGCTGGGAGGCAGAGGCTTCTTGCAGTGACTGAGAAAAACAAGGATGCAAAGCTTGATGACATCTTCAGGCAGATTATTAGATGTAATTGTGGTCTCCTTCAGTGGGCTGGCCATTCAGGCACTCTATAGTAGAGAGATGAGGCAAGTGGTCACGAGTAAGGGCCAGCAGTGATCCCACAAGGAGCATACAGAGCTCCGTGATTAGTTTTCATAATTTCCAATAACCTGCCACTGGAAAAGGGGAGATGTTACTGTGGTTATAATTTTTCAGGAAACTCATAGGACTAATGTTCCTTGCTACATAGACAGGAAAATGCAAGTCTAGAAGTATGCTGAATTAAAATTTTATGATTTGATATCTATCAACCATAGGAATTCCTAAAAATGAGAAAACATGGAAAAATCATAAAAGGTTTGTCTCATGATTGAGAATATAATTTTCCTGACAACTGCTAATAAAGGTAGGTCTTTTCCATATCAAGAATGAAGTTTCCTAAGCAAAAGACAAACTTGTGTTTTACTTAAAATATAAGAAGTGAAATAAGTGGGACCCGCAGAGTACTTGAAACCAATTACCCAATACTAAGGCCACTAGGTTAAGCTAAATCATATACCAGATGATAGGCAAGTCCAAAGAATGTAAACAGAGTGTGGTATCAGGCAACACAAAGGAAGGAAATGCAGAATACATGAAATAAGAAACTGAAAGATGGGAGAGCAGACAAGGACGAACTCTCCAATGGAGGGCTAGAATAGGAGGAGTGGGGAAAAGCAGCAGAATCCAGATTTCTGGCAGCAGTGCATGGAGCTGAGAACTTATCTCAGTGAATATGCTGAAGAGAGGAATCACAGAGTCACAAAGAAAAACAGAGTAAAAAAAGTGGCAAAGTTGGGAAATCTTAAAGCCATTGAGAAGATGCAATCCTTCCCAACTTCTACTCACTACATATAACACATTCACAAGAAAAGAGGAAATAGTGGATCAAAATAGGAATACTGGTGGAAACAGGAAGGCAATACAACACAGCAAAGGGACACAGGCTGTGTCTTTCCCTGAACCTTGGCTGTGCCACTGATTAATCAGATTATCTCAATTTCTGTGTTCCTCAATCCCCTCATCTGTAAAATGGCTATGACAATTACATTCAGTGTCTAGGGCTACAGTAAGAATTCAATGAAACCATGGCTAAAAGGATTAACAACATACGATCAACATAGAGAATATTGCACTGAAGACTAGAAATTCTCATTTCTAGAGGGCAAGACTTAAATGTTGAAGTATCCTTGGATGGCTAAAGAATATTTATTAGCTCTCAGTATGAGGAAAGATTATTGGTCTAACTTAAATACAACCTTGTGTATTTTATGCTTCATTCTACTCCATAGTAAATACAGTTAAAAAATTCATCCACAGAGCAAATATTCTCTCCTGCTACAAGTGTAAGTAAAGAAGACTTAAATGATACTGACAAATGGATAGGGATACCTCAATCCCAGGGGACCCTACTGATCATTGGATCATTAGCAAGGAGCCCAGACCAAAAACTAATTCCTGATTATCAGCCAACTTCTTTATCTACTGGAAGGAAAATTCAAACATATGTTTAGGAAGCTCTTTAAATTACTGATGGTCCCCCCACCCCCACCCAAAAAAGTGCCATTATAATACAGACAAGACTAGAAGTAAAGAAGGGGGACCGCCTATGCAGATAGGGCTACCATGAAACCTTTCACTAAGATTTTGCTTTCCTTGGAAGGATAAATCCGGGTAATGAGCTCTTTGAGGGCAGGACTGGTACCCATTCTTCTGAGTACAACCGACAAAGAGGACCTACTACAAGACCTAAAATCTAAAGCCACAACAACTATTGGTTGATCAGCAAACTTTTAAAAATGGAATTGTGGGTTGTGCTTATCCCTCTAGGTTATGTAACCCTTTTACAAAGACCAACAGGGCCCCTTTCTACATCCTTGATTCAAACACACTTATTGAGAACATTCGATATCCTAGGCCACATGCTGAGGTCTGAGGATACAAAGTTAAGACTCCTTTTGATAGGGCTGTCATGGGACGCCTGGGTGGCTCAGTCATTTAGTGTTTGCCTTAGGCTCAGGTCATGAACCCAGGGTCCTGGGATGGAGCCCTGCATCTGGCTCCCTGCTCAAACAGGAAGCCTGCTTCTCCCTCTCCCACTCCGCCTGCTTGTATCCCGTCCCTCGCTGTCTCTCTCTCTCTGTGTCAAATAAATAAATTAAGTCTTTAAAAATAATAAAAATAAATTTTAAAAATGATAGGGCTGTCACAATGAAGTACCACAAACTTGGCAACTTAAACAACAGAAGCTTATTTTCTCATGGTTCTGAGAACTAGAAATCCAAGATCAAGGTGTCTTCAGGTTGGTTCCTTCTGAGGGCCATGAGAGAAGACTATGTTCCAGGCTCTCTCCTTGATTCCTTCCTGTATCTTCACACGATCTTCCCTTTATGTGTATCTGTATCCATATTTCCCCTTCTATTAGCTAGGGTCCACCCTATCAACCTTAGTTTAACTCAATTCTCTCCATAAAGATATTATATTCAAATAAGGTGACATTTTGAAGGTTAAGACCTCAAGAGTTAACTTTTGGTAGGGAGAGTATTGAGCCCATAATGGACACATTCCTTATTTCAGAATACTCAGACATGATTGTTCACTGAGATGCCCATAAGAATGCCTCAGAAGGCAAAAATTGTGTTGCTATCTAGCACTTGCCTGACAGAATCCTACTTCCCAGCAGTAAGCTCACCTTTTTTTATATTTAAACTGAATTTGCAGTTAGTACTCTGTTCAGAGATTTCTAAGCTCTGCTAACAAGCCACACTGCCAGAGAATTAGAGAGGCATTCTGTATTTTCAAAATCCTTGTGGAACTATAAATCACTGTGACTACATTTGACAAAAAATATGTATGCAAGAAGAAGCCAAAATGGTAGTGAAGTAACCAGATGGGTCCATTCCAGAAAGAGCAAAATGGCTATCTGTATACTATCTACACTTCCATTTTATCTGTATAATTCTCACAAAGGATATTCATTCTTCACAGGACTCTGTTCCCTGTTCTTTGTGTCCAGTCCAGACTTTGAGAGAAGAGAGTCCACATGCATAAACATATTTTCTGCTTAAATAATAAGGTTTAGAAACCAAAGGCATAAGCATCTTAAAGCAAACTACTCCTTGTCTGCTAATATTTACACAACGTTATTAAGAACCACTTGGATACCAAAAAAAAAAAAAAAAACAAAAACACACACACAACCAAACATTCCATTCATACATAGCATTCCATTTCAGGCAAACTCATGAAATTTGATTGCGTGAAGCAGATCAGTTCCTCATAACACTTAAGGTCAGTTTCTGCTTCTGCATGAGAAATGTCAAAGACGTAAGGAGGAATACTTGGAGTCTGACCAATGAAGTCAACCTACTCTTTCCTTTTATTTTAAGGAACTCAAGCTTTGTTTACTTGATATATGCAAAGGATAACAGAGCCTTCTTAAATTGGGGGTGAGGGGATGAAACCCAAATTTTTAATTATTAGACACATAATATACTTAGCCCAATGGAGATTACTATTCCATGGTCATCTTATCATATTCAACATGCCATATGAACAAAGCCAAATTTACCAACTCTCCTTTTCACCATCAGATTCATATCATTCTCTGGAATCTCCGGTTTCAGTTAACAGCATAATGATCTTCCCAGTTACCCAAAGGAGATATCTTGGAACCATCTTTCACTCCTGTCTCTTTTACTTTCTGTATCTACTCAATCCCCACATTCTTGTGATACTACCACACTCACTCAACTTTATTGGCCTATCATATGCCAGGGATTGAGCTAAACATTGGGGAAATAAAGACATGAAACAATGCCTTCTATCAAACAGCTCATAACATAGTTGGGAAGGAAAGTCAATTATCAACTACAGTGATAGAGTCATGATAGAACTAAGTTCTGGGTGTTTGGGGAGTCTCAGAAGCAATATTCTTGAAGGGAGTTTTAAAGAACAGAAGAATTAAACAACCTAACCTTATACCTAAAGGAGCTAGAATAAAAAGAACAAATAATGCCCAAAATCAGTAGAAGAAACAAAATAATAAAGATTAGAATGGAATAAAGACTGAATAAAATAGAAGCTAAAAAAAAATCAACAAAACCAAGAGCTGATTCTTTGAAAAAAATCAACAAAATTGATGAATATTTAGCCAGCTTCATTCAAAGACAGAGACAGAGATCGAGACAGAGACACAGACAGAGATATAGATAAAGGACTCAAATAAATAGAATCAGAAATGAAAGAGGAGTAATAGCAACCAATGCCACAGAAATACAAAGGATTATTATGACAGATTATTATGAAAAATTATATGAAATGAAAATGTAACCTAGAAGAAAGGCATAAATTCCCAGAAACATATAACCTTCCAAAACCAAACCAGAAAGAAAAAATTTAAACACACCAAATACTAGCAATGAAATTGAATTAGTAATCACAAAACTCCTAATAAATGAAAGTCCAGGTCCAGATGGTTTCACAGGTTAATTCCTCCAAACATTTAAAGAAGAGTTAATGGTTATTCTTCTCAAACCATTCCAAAAAAATAGGAGAGGAAGGAAAGCTTCCAAATTCATTTGATGAGGCGGCATTACCTTGATGCCAAAATCAGATAAAGATACTACAGGGGGAAAAAAAAAAACTATAGGTCAATATTTCTGAAGAACATATATGCAAAAATCCTCAACAAAATATTAGCAAACTGAAGTAAATGATACATTTAAAAAATAATTCACCACGATCAAGTGAAAGTTATTCCTGGGAGGTAAAGGTAGTTCAATATTCACAAATCAATCAAGGTGATACATCACATTAACAAGAGAAAGGGTAAAAACCACACAATCATTTCAATAGAAACAGAAAATGCATTTGATAAAGTACAACTATCTATCCATAATAAAAACTCTTAAGATAGAGAGAAAAGAAAGAGTTAAGAAAAAGTCTTAACAAGATAGAAAGAACATACCTCAGCATAACAAAGACCGTATGTGAAAAATCCACAGTTACCATCATACTCAACGGTGAAAGACTAAGAGCTTTTCCTCTAAGATCCAGAACAAGACAAGGATCTCTGCTCTCACCACTTGAATTCAACATAGTGCTGGAAGTCCTAGCCACAAAAATCAGATAAGGAAAAGAAACAAAAGGCATCCAACTTGGTAAGGAAGAAGTATAGCTTTCACTATTCATAGACAACATGATACTGTATTTCCATGTACAGAAAACCCTATAGATGCCTGGATAGCTCTGTCAGTTAAACGTCTATCTTCGGCTCAGGTCATGATCCCAGGGTCCTAGGTTCTAGCCCCACATCAGGCTCTTCGCTCAGCAGAGACCCTGCTTCTCCCTCTCCCTCTGCCTACTGCTCTCCCTTCTTATGTGCTTTTTCTGTTAAATAAAAAGAATATTTGAAAATAAAAGAAAACCCTAACGAATCAAAAAAAAAAAAACTATTAGACCTAATAAATGAATTCAACAAAGTCACAGGATACAAAATTAATATATAGAAACATGTTGCAGTTCTATACACTAATAATGAAGTAGCAAAAAGAGAAATTAAGAAAACAATCCCATTTACAACTGTGCTCCTTTATTATGCAGACTCTGCTGTAGTTGTCTTGAAATTTGAGTTTCCCAATGACATCATGCAGTTTCATGTGTGTGCATTTTTATATTCTTCCAATTACATCTCTGCACTGCCACCTGCTTCCATCCCCTGGCCCAGCCGGCCCTTATTTAATTTTTTTTACTCTTTTAAAAAAAACAATCTTTAGAATTTTCAGAGTATAGGTCTTTTACCTCCTTGGTTAAGTAAAACTGCATAATAAAGGAGGAAAGAGATTTTAGAATATCTTGTGTTTTAAATTATGGTGATCCATTAAAGGCTTCTGAACAGTGACACAATCAGATTTCTTCCCTAGAAAGCCTCCTTTTTCTGCATTGGATAGGTTAGATGGAATGTGTAAATGAAAATATACTGAAGGAGAAAAATCAGATAGGAACTACCAGATAAACATGGAGAAGAGAGAAAATTATCCTAACCTGTTGTCTCCATTCTTAGCATCAGCTATAAAGGTGAGAAAGCAAAATTTTTTTTTTAATTTAAACATCAATGCATAAAATTGGATGTGCAATGGCTACTCCACCAGAAGACCATATTGGTTACCAAAGTAGCAGTAGAAAAACGATACTTAACAATTCTGGTAGTAGAGGGTAATTGTTAAGAAAAGGATCTTGGAATGAAACAGGTCTTAGTCTGAACTTAATAGTGCTGTAAATTTAAGCAGGTTATAGAACCTCACCAAATATCACTTTATTTATTAATCAAATGAGATTAATAACCTTGCCAATCTCTTAATTTATGATGAGGACTAGATGGGCAAAAGCATAGTCTGCACAGTACCCGACACACAGTGAACAACCGATACAGAGGAGCTAGTCTTAACACCAGTATGTGGAATTGTTCGCCTCTAAAATAAACCTGCAGAGAACTTGAGAGCAGAGTCCAGGACTGGGACATCTAGGTCTATTTCTTATCAGTTATTTAAGTTCATCTAAGATACTTAATATCTCTACCTTTCTTGTGATTAACTGAGACAAAATTCTTGCTCTATTTATGTAATGGGGTTGTTTTTAATATGAGGTAATACATGTGAAAGTAGTTTTAACAGTCTAAAATGATGACACAAATAAGATATTATGGTCTGACCTTAGCATATTCTATATTGAGCATTTCTGGCCACATGGAAATAATTACGAGCTGCAGCACACTAATAGTGACAAAAAAGCAGTGGGCTCAGATGAGGGAAACTAGACTCCAGCCCCTGGGATCACCACTGACCCGTGACCCAGGGCCACCCACTTATCTGCTCCAAGTCCCCACTTTCTCATCAACAACTTAAGGGGATATATCCCACACCCTTCAAACCATCCTACTACAGATCCAATAACCTGATCCCCTTCATTAAGACAACTTTAAGTGTTCCACGGTCCACATTTTCCTCTAGGCCAACAAAACTGCACTGAAATGAAGCAAAGACAAGATTTACTATGGGTCAAGAATCTTTCTAACCCAGAGTCAGTGCAATCTCACATTATTTAATTTTTCACATGCTTTAATCTGTGATGACATTCAGAAATGAGCAGATTAAATACAATTAGCCCACCAGAACACAGTTATCAGGCTGCACCCTGAAAGGGATTTATGTCTCACCTTTTGACTCAAAGATGGCATCTGTGCAGATTCTGCTCAGCACCACAGAAAAAGGAGCTGCTAATAAAACTCAGCAAGTAACTTACAATCTTTTAGTATTTTTCACACAAATCTAAAATAGTTATTTACTATTATTCCCTGCTATTCAAGTTTCGTCTCTCTGCAGTATATTGGGTTTTTCCATAAGCCATATAATCAGGTTAAAAGGGGAAAAGGCTAAGGGTTGACAATGCTATGAGAAAATTATTTTTCTGGATGAACTAGTAGGACACCACATCCTCCCCCATTATATTCTGAGGTTCAAGAGCCTGAATTATAAACACAGTGAAAAACTGCATAGGATTTTATCACTATTGACACTGTTGCCTATTTTGAGTTGTTTCTCTGAATGAAAACCACTGTTCTCTAATGGCAAAAATAGTTCACGTAAAGCAGAGTTCCTCAATGCCGGCACTATGCATTTTGGACCAGATAATTCTTTGTTGCAAGGGGCTGTGCTTGTGCTTTGCAGGATGTCTAGCGGCATCCCTACCCTCTGCCACTATGTGCGGAATACTCGCCCATCCCCAGTCATGGCCATCAGTGTTTCCAAACACACTGATAAATGTCCCTTGGGGAGACAAAACTGTTTCTATTTGCAAACCACGGACCTAAAGAAAGCCCAGACATACTTGCCTGGTTCTGAATCTCTACCATCCTACCTGTCATTATCATCCTTTACCCATTATAATAGGAAACACAGTAATTATCAATGAGGTAGGGAAGGTAGGGGAGGTAAGGAAGGTAGGGTCTTTAACATGACTCCTTCTAAGGAGGGCCAATCAAATGACTGACCACCAGGGCAACAGTCAAGAAACCACCATTCTACACATGCTCAGGCACCAAAAACTGGTTTGGATTCTCAGCACCCCCAGAGGCTAAGGAAAGCACATGGCTTGGTATACAAATGCGTGTGTGTGTCTGTGTGTCTATTCCCATTCTGATATATGCCATCTGGAGGACTCTTTTCTTTTCTTTTTTAATGGTTTTCTCTTATGTGCTATGTCTCTGTTTAACTTTCTCCTTTAAAAAAAAACAATCTTGGAAGCTAAAATTTGTGATCAAAATAGCTCTGAAAGGAAACACAGGAAACAACATTTGTTTCTGCAAAGGGTGAGTTAGGTGGGTGGGAGTCACTAGACATTTTTTGTTGTATTCTCTTCCATGCTGCTTGAACAGTTAATAATTGCATGAACTTGTTTCCAAATTTAAAGAAGTAATTATCAAAATACATTTAAATCATGATCTGCCACCAACTGTACACAGGATAATGTGGTTTTAAATTAGAAGACAGCTGCCAACACTGATTTCCCCTATAGACAGCATGGCAATTACCTGGGTCTGTGATTTGAAAGTCTCTAATATTTTTCCAGAATGACAGTACAGCTATCATTGCCTGTAGTATGAATAATGCAAAGAAATGGCAGGCGAACTTGAGACTGTTGCATAAAATAGAATTCTAGGTCCCCAAGTGAAGCTTGCAGAAGGGGATTCCAAGTAGCCCACCCTTCTGAGAATATGTTCTTAAATTTCTTCAATAATTCAATCTCAAACTTTGGGTTGCATCTGCTCTTTTGGACAGGGACTTTCACACTACATAGATTAACTATGAGTTCGTTGTGCATCACTCAGTAAGAACTAGATGGCATATACATGCAGAATAGTTATGAGTAGTTTAGCTCCTGCTAATCAATACACCTTATATGTCTGTATCAGTTTAGAATATATGGCACGTATTTTTTCAAGGTCAGCTCAGATCCAGCACTGTGCTAGACAGGGAAGACAGAAATGTGAAACAGAGACAGCCCCACCCCTCCTGGGGCACATTATGTTGAAATGTATAGAGAATTGTAGCTTTTTAACCTTACATTTCTGTAAATTTTTCATTTACAATGAGCATTTGTTTCCCTTTTATTATTGAAAAATATCTTGAAAGCAAAAAAGAAAATGACATTTATTTATCAAAATAGAGCAAAGTATCCTGTCTTTTTCTATATAAAATTAGTTCCACAAAATGTCATCTGAGGAAAAAAAGTACATTCTGTGGTTAAATAAGTTTAGGAAACAATACCTACTCTATCATATATACTCTCTCAGAGAACTGAAATGTAATCAGATGGGAAACTGTACTTACCCTAAATCCAGGGTATTTATCCCCACAGAAAGAAAGGCGGAAGAAGGAGAGGAAAAGAAAAAGAAATACAGCAAAGACTGTGTTAAATTTCCAAGATTGCCACGAAAAAAATAAAAAGATTTTCATTTTGGGAACAGAATCTATATATGAAGAAACATGGATTATTAGAAGAGAATGGAATAAATTGATTAATGAATGGGTGGACAGACAGACCAAAGGACAGAGAGAAAGACAGACAAATGGGGGAAGCAGAAAAAAAGGAGAGAAGCACAGAGGAAATATTCTTTAGCAGCTGCTTTAATGATGGATGCTTTGCTTTGTAATACACTTCACAAACATTATCTCTTCAATACTACTGATGGTTACAATCCACATTGTTCTTCAGGGCACTTGGGGTCAATGTGGTGAGTCTGGGGAATACACCAACAAAGACAGACTGCAGAGTAGTTCAGCTCTGTTAATGTTAAGCACATCAGGACCAATGAGGCTCAGCGAAGCCTGGCTGTAAGTAAGCCCATTTGCTTTCACTTAATTAAAAGCCCACAGAATTAAGAATCAACATATTTTAGGAAGCACTAATGTTGACAGAGAAAGTGTACTAAGACTTGCCAAAAAATAGCAAGAACCTGATTAAAGAAAGTGGAATAATACTAACCTGATAGATTATAGATAAGAAATGAAAGAGAGAGAGAGAGAGAAGGAAGGAGGAAAGGAAAAGAAAGAAAAGGAAAGGAAAAAGTGAAGAAGGGAGGAGGGAGGGGAGGAAAAACTCTCAAGTACTCTCTCAAAAAAATTTTTAAAAAAGAGTTAATTTTAAAAAATGTCTCACCCAGCAACTGATTTTGTGATTCTGATAACTGAAAGGCATCTCTATCATCATGAATTTTTTTTGTCATTGTAATCATCTGAAACCGGTTTACGATAACATTTACCTTGGTTCAATGAATGGCCACAGAACGTTTATATAGAATATATTCTAATTTTAATATATTTTTAGATTTTATTTGCTAATATTTTACTAAAGATTTCTGTGCCTATGTTCATGAGGGATGTCAATCTGTGTTTTTCTTATCTTGAAATATCCTTTTTAAAAAGGTTTTGGTATCGCGGATATGACCAAAATACATTAGGAAGCATGTTCTCCTCCTCTATATTTTGGAAAAGTTTGTATGAGATTAGTAGGCATTCTCTTCCTTAGATATTTAATAGAATTCATAAAAATATGTGGTCCTGGAGTTTTCTTGTGATTTATTACAAATTCTATTTCTTCCATTGACTTAGAGCTCTTCAGATATTCTGTTTATTCTTGACTCTGCTTTGGTAATGTCTATCAACAAATTTGTTCATTTTATCTAAATAATCAAATTTGCTAGCATAAAATTGTTTAGAACATTCCTATATTATCCCAGCAGTGATGTCCCATTTTCATTCTTTGTATTCATAATTACTGGGTTTTTTTCTCTTTTTCTTTTATGCTGCCTTGCTATAGCTTTATTGATTTTCTTAATCTTTTCAAAAAACTAGGTTTTGGCTTCTTTGCTGATTTTCTGTATTATAGTTTGTCCACTTTAAAATTCATTAATTTGTGCTCTTATCTTTGTTAATTGCTTTCTTCTTACTTTGGATTTAACTTGCTCTTGTTTTTCTACTTTCTTAAATTGGAAACTAAGTTATTAATTTTTAAACTTTTTTTGTATTTTCTAATACAGTTGACCCTTTAAAGACATGGGTTTGAACTGCATGGATCTACTTATACATGGATTTTTTTTTTCAATAAATACTGTAAATATATTTTCTCTTCCTTATGATATTCTTAAGAATATTTTGTTTTCCTTAGCTTACTTTATTGTAAGAACCTACTTTACTGCAATATACCTACTTTATTGTAAGTATATAATACATATATGAAATAGGTGTTAATAGACTGTTTATTTTATCAGTAAAGCTTCCAATCAACAGGAGGCTATTAGTCTAAGTTATCTTTGGGGGGAGTCCAAAGTTGTACATGAATTTTCAACATGCAGGGGTTGGCACCCCTTAGCTCCACATTGTTCAAAGGTCAACTGTATAAGCACTTAACATTACAAATTTGTAACATTAACATTTCTATGTTAGCTGTATTCCACAAATTTTTATCCTAATTTAACTTTTTAATTTGTTAATAATTTCAAGTTAGCAGAAAACCTACACAAATAAACATAGTATCAAGACACATGCATATCCAATGCACATACTATTAATATTTTATTCCATTTACTTTATCATTTGCTGTCCATCTCTCTTCATAATAGTATTTTTTAATTTCAGTAGAGTTAACATAGTGTTATATTAGTTTCAAGTGTATAATATAGTGATTCAACATACTATACATTCATTACTCAGTGCTTATCACCATAAGTGTGCTCTTAATACCTTTCACCTATTGTACCTACTCCCCCATCCACCTCCTCTCTGGTCACCACCAGTTTGTTCTCTGTATTCAAGAATCTGGTTTTTGTTTGTCTTTTTCTTTGTTCATTTGTTTTGTTTCTTAAATTCTACATATGAGTGGAAGCATATGGTATTTGTCTTTCTCTGACTGACTTATTCACTTAGCATTATATTTTCCAGATCCATCCATTTTGTTGCAAATGTCAAGACTGTCTTCTTTTTATGGCTGAGTAATATTCCATTATCTGTATAAACCACTTCTTTATCCATTCATCTATTGACTCTTGGGCTGCTTCCTTATCTTAGCTATAGTAAATACTGCTACAATAAACACAAGGGTGCATACATCTTTTTTGTTTTTTTTATTCTTTGGGGGAAATAACCAATAATGGAGTTACTGGATTGTATGGTAATTCAATTTTTAATTTTTTGAGGAATCTCCATACTGTTTTCCAAGATGGCTATGCCATTTTGCATTCGCACCAACAGTGCATGAGGGTTCTTGTTTTTCCACATCCTTACTAACACTTGTTTCTTGTGGTCTTGATTTTAACCATTCTGACAGGTGAGGGTGATATATCATGTTTTGATTTGCATTTCCCTGATGATCAGTGTTAAACACTTTTTCATGTGTCTGTTGGCCATCTGCAAGTCTTCTTATGAAATGTCTGTTCATGCCTTCTGCACATTTTAAATTCGATTATTGTTATTTTGTGTGTGTGCATGCTGAGTTGTGTACTTTTTTTACATATTTTGGATCCTAACCCCTTATCGGGTATACTGTTTGCAAATACCTTTTCCCATTCAGTAGGCTTTTTGTTTTGTTGGTTGTTTCCTTTGCTGTGCAGAAGCTTTTTATTTTGATGTAGGCCTAATAGTTTATTTTTACTTTTGTTTCCCTTGCCTTAGGAGACATGTCTAGAAAAAAAGTTGCTATGATCAATGTCAGAGAAATCACTGCCCATGTTCTCTTCTGGGAGTTTTATGGTTTCAGGTGTCACATTCAGTTCTTTAACTATATAAGCACTTAACATTACAAATTATCCTCTAAGTACAGTGTTAGCTACATTGCACAAATTTTGATAGACTGCATTTTCTTTAAGTTAGAAATATTTTCTAATTTCCTCTGGCTTACTTAAAACTATGGCTCATTCTTAAAACTGTGGATTATTTACAAATGCACTGCTTAATATCATAATACTCTATAGATATGGACCCAACAATTTTTCTCCTCTCCATACATGCTACTGCTCACATCAAGAGAGAGATATTTATCTTGCCTCTAAATCCACAATGGCCTTGTTAACTGGCTTTGACCAAGAGAATGCAGCAGACGTTATACTGTGCTAGTTCCGTGTTGAGTCAACCTAATCTGTAGTTGAGCTGATTTGTTTTGAGCTGTTTAGATTTGTTTCAGCTTTACGTAAATTCTAGTAACCAATGGCTTTCAATATTTTAATGGCAGGATCAGGAATTATGACTTGAACACCAGTAATGCTTCAAAAGTTTCTCTATGCTTTATAATCTACCCATCAGCTTTTAAGACCTCTGTGGAGTCCCTTTGCTCTGTCCTAAGCTCTGAACATCTTTCTCCAGCTTACTGTCCTGCCCCTAGTCTTCAGTGGACCACTGCCTCACAATTAGTAAATTCCTGGTGTACCAGAGGGATTTCTCTCAGCTCTCCTGCTCTGCCTCCAGCCTTTAGTGCACTACAGTGACGTGCATTTGATTTCCCCCAAACCCTAAGAAGCTATTGTGTGCCTCAAGGTAATTTTAGCTCCCCAGGTGCCCCCACCTTTAGCATGCTCTCTCTTTACTCTCAATAGGCCAGAATTGGAAGGCAGGTATGGCTTTGCTTTCAGACTAGGGCTTCTTAGGGTTTAATCCAACAAATGAACCAGAATGCTTTGTTAAATATTTATTAAAATTTCACCTGGTTTCATTTTACCCAGTTTAAGTTGGGTAGATGCCTCCTTTGCCATTCCCCAAGGGAAAAAACAGCCTTGAGGAAGGATTGATCCCTTTCTAGAATTTAATTCACTTATGATTAATTAGCTCATTGCTATTAGAATTTATCTGATTGTTCTCACAGTGGAAACAATGGTCTTTTGCAACTTTCTACTCAAAACAGGAAGCAGAAGTCCTTGAACTTAAACATATTAAGATCCATACCTTTTCACTTAACCGATTACCAATCATTAATGAGCTCTCAGTACCTCCTCAAACTTCTTTCCCATTTACTAGCTATACAACTAGAGTGATTGATTCCTTCCTCCTGTTACAGTTCATAAGCCAATATTCATAAGGGCTGGAGATCAGCAACCTCACTGCTTTGTCTTACCAGTCTCTGGTTGTATGCACAGGGATGAAGGTGGAAGGTTTAGGACTAGAGTCTGTTTATGGGTTAGCCTGGCTGACCATACATTAATATACTAACAGTTCCCCACATCACAAAAACTTTTCCTGATACCTACCATATTGCTTCTATTTATAGGATTAATCTTATTTGTTTCCCATCTGACATTTCAATGAAATTAGGATCATACCCTGGGCTCCACCCTACGTGGCCAGAATAATGATGCTACCTAAATTTTGCCAGCCATCCAGAGTCTTCCACCTGTCATCTCCACATGTACTAACCACTAACCAGCACCCTGCTATTGTAAAGAATGGATCTCCTGCAAACATAATACTGTGCTCACCTAATTAAGCATTACCCACCCATATTTTCCTCCAAGATTTTATACAGAACTTGTGGGATTTTTTTATTACTATCTTCCAAGCATAGTGTGTGGCACCAAGCATTCATTCAATAAACATTATTATTTAATTAGAGATATTATTGACTAAAATTTCTATCTATATCAAAGGTTAAGTGGGCATGGCAGACAGATGAAAGAACACAGTTCAGGGATGAGTCTTACCACCAATAATTAGGATTGGCTAAACAACAAAACCAATTATCTTAGTAATAGTCAAAAGTAGATTCCCAGGGCGCCTGGGTGGCTCAGTGGGCTAAAGCCTCTGCCTTCGGCTCAGGTCATGATCTCAGGGTCCTGGTATCAGGCCCCACATCAGGCTCTCTGCTCAGGGGAGAGCCTGCTTCCCCCTCTCTCTCTGCCTGCCTCTCTGTCTACTTGTGATCTCTCTCTCTGTCAAATAAATGAATAAAATATATTTTTAAAAAGTAGATTCCCTTTCTCTGTATACTTCTCCAACTCATGGTTCAATGGTTAAATTTCTGGTTTGAAATATAATGTTTAGAATTCAGATGTGAAACTGGGTGAGGTGAGATGATTCTACACGCAAGTAATGTCAACTATCAAGAACTACGCTCAGTTGAGCTGTGCTGCCAGATGTCAGATTAAATGGTACTGTCAATTAAGATGACAAGCCAAAATGAAAATGGTCAAGCCTTTAATCATTTACTGTGATAGTATAAGCAAGAAGTCAAATAGGATTTAAGTGCCAGCTCCCTCACTATTCCATTTTTCCCCATGGATCACCACTGAGTAGCGGTCAGGTGGATCAGCCCAGATGTGGGGAATTATCTCACTGCCAAAATGTTCCCAAATAAAAAGTTCCTGAAATTTTAAGAACCTAGAGGCCAGAAGGAGAAAGAGTGGGAAGGGTTAGAAATGGAAATGTACCAAGAACTGGGTCAGAATGGAGAACATTGTCTTCAAGGCTTTCCTCCCTCCTCTGGATAAAGGGATCTTAGCAGAGGCACTGGGAGAACAGTTCTGCCAAAGTCCCCCAGTAAAGAAGCCCCTGAATGGAGGGACCTGGGCTAAGAACCCAGAAATGCATGAGAGCATGGCAGCTAGCCAGGCGCTGGAGTCCGTGACCAGAACTCCTTTCAGAGACTACAATGCATTGGCTGTGCACCAAGCCTGGTTATGGGCAGAGTAGCTTTCTCTTAGAGTCTTTGTTCTTTCCTGTGATCAGGTCTAAAACAAAAAAAATCACACCACAGATTTTTGCCTGGGAGCATCAGTCTTCATCATCTACCAGCAATAAAGAGGAACTAAGGTGGAACTAAGGTGGCCAGTAACCTAGAAACTCCACCAGGCCCCTGAGGGCCTGGTCTCCTGTCAGAGGCTGGAGGTGATTCAGAGCTTAGAAAAGTTATTTTCTGGGGTGCCTGGGTGGCTCAGTCAGTTAAGGGTCCAACTCTTGATTTCAGTTTAAGTCATGATCTCAGGGTCCTAGGAGTTGAGCCCCAGGGTGGGCTCCCTGCTCAGTGGAGAGTCGGCTTGTCTCCCTCTCCATCTGCCCCTCCCATAGTTCCCTCTCTCTCCTTCTGAAATGAATAAATAAATAAGAAAGAAAGAAAGAAAGAAAGAAAGAAAGAGAAAGAAATGAAAGGGAGGGAGAGAAAGAAGGAGGGAGGAAGCAAGGAAGGGGGAGGGAGGGAGGGAGGGAGGGAGGGAAGGGGGAGGGAGGGAAGAAGGAAGAAGAAGGGAGGGAGGAAAGGGAGTTCTTTTCTAAGTACCTGTGGCATTCTGTCCTGTCTAAAGAAACTGAGTCTTGTGGCCCACTGCATACATATGCAGGAACTAACCAGGGGAAAGGGAGAAATTCTGAGATGGTTTATGAAATCATCTAAAAAACAGTGAGATCTTTGAGATTAAAAGCACTGGTATTATTATGATTCTCACAATAAATTAGAATTAAAACCTAGAGCCATCTTCATTATAATCATTATCACTTCATACTTTGTATCCATGGATATTAAATACTATAGACTCAAATAACAGCTTCAAAAGATATAGCTCCTGTTCTGAGACAACTTGTATTTTACAGATGTGCTTAGGTCCTGGGCTTGGGGGTTAGAGGGGAGCCCTGAGAGAATACAACTATGCAGGTTAATGTAAACAACAATAAAGGAAATGAAGCAAGCAAGTGGGAGTCTCCATTAAAAACAGTCTCAAATAAAGGGTTAGTTTCTTTTAAAGATGCAATAGGCATTCTTTTACTATGACATATACACAGATTCTGGACAGTAGAGCTTTATTAGTTTTGTTTGATATATCAAAAAAGAAAGATATAGAGTGGTTTATAATATCAGCCTTGAACAGCGATTCTGGATAATGTATGAAGTACTTGAGACAGTAAATCACATTTTAATGGGATTTGTAATGAAAATGCCATGGAAGGATAATAGTCTAAGGGTCTCTGTCATACTATGTGACTAACAGTAGTAATTGTGGGTGATTATTTCTAGAGTCAATGCCCTATAAAAGCATGACATGCAGAAAAAAATGTGCAATCCTGACATTAGCCTTGGTAATAGGCTGGTATCCAGTACTGTGTGCCTGGCAGAGGTAAGAGCAGGTATATGAATATTTAGATAGGAAACAGAGGAAATCATTTCAATCTCTAAGACATTTTTTCTGAATTTCTTTTCAGAAATAAATACTAAAGCTCTACTGTCTGTCCAAATACCTAGTTGCTGCCTATAGGGGATGAGGGAGGGAACATTGCCTTGAAAATGACCACCATAGAATGCAAGTTGGTACAGCCACTTTGGAAAACAGTGTGGAGATTCCTTAAGAAATTAAAAATAGAGCTACCCTATGACCCTAAAATTGCACTACTAGGTATTTACACCAAAGATAGAGACGTAGTGAAAAGAAAGGCCATCTGTATCCCAATGTTCATAGCAGCAGTGGCCACAGTCACCAAACTGTGGAAAGAACAAAGATGCCCTTCAAAAGACAACTGGATAAAGAAGATATGGTCCATATATACTATGGAGTATTATGCCTCCATCAGAAAGGATGGATACCGAACTTTTGTACCAACATGGATGGGAATGGAGGAGATTATGCTGAGTGAAATAAGTTAAGTAGGGAGAATCAATTATCATATGGTTTCACTTACTTCTGGAGCATAAGGAATAACACAGAGAGTATTGGGAGATGGAGAAGAGAAGTGAGTTGGGGGAAATTGGAGGAGGAGACGAACCATGAGAGACTGTGGACTCTGAGAAATAAACTGAGAGTTTTGGAGGGGAGGGGAGTGGGAGGTTGGGTGATCCTGGTGGTGGGTATTACGGAGGGCACATATTGCATGTAGCACTGATTGTGGTCCATAAACAATGAATTTTGGAAAACTGAAAAAAAGTAAATTAAATTAAATTTTATAAAAAAAAAAAAAATAAAGAAAATGACCACCATGAAAAGTCATGTAAGTTAGGCTTGGCAAGAAACATTATTTTTTTTTTTAGCTTTTCTGTTTTTAACCAAAGGAAAGTTTATTTTTCTGATGGTTTTATGGGCAATGTTTTCTGCAAATATCATCTACAGCCCTAGCTTTCATTTTACAATCACTAGAAACCATTCTCACTTCATTTCACAATCATCAAAAAAATGTAAGGTGTCTTTTGGATCCACTATAAGGGTTCCCACTGAACTGGTAAGTTCTAAATGAGTCTCTAGTAATATCTCATTAGGTCAGTGAAGTTATTAAATAGATGACCTTTAGACTGAAACAAGAGCCAGGGCATTACAAATCCCATTTGGATTAAAGTTTCCAAGAAAGCATTAGTTAACCCATTCCTGAGTATCATCCTTGCTGAAGAAAGCTCACAGCTGATGATTCTATCACAGCTGATTTTAAGGCCAACACTGAAATATTCAAAAACACAAAAAAAATTTCAAGAAAAAAATGCAAACAACTCAATATTAGAGACAAATCTATTTATTAGGTAATCCAAGTGAATTCTTATTTTACTCTTAGTATCACTGAATAAGACTAGGTATTACAGAAGAGGATAGTCCTAGCAGTCATCTTGCCAGTGTATATATAAGCTATAAACACTAAATTTTTCATAAAGCTTAAATATTCAGCTTAGTAATTACTGTAATTGCATTGTTCACTCAAAGGAAAATTTCCATTAATTTATCTTTCCATGTATATTTGCCCTCCTTTTGTGTCACAGTTCTGCAGTGAGAACTCTTTGAAATAGCACAACACTTAAATACTAGAAATAAGAATGAAATTCTGGTCACTATTTCTCATTTTGTTATTTTCCCCATGTATTCTAGATACTCACTTTAATGTTCTTTTTTTTACCAGAGCCCTCTGAGAGCAAAAGGCAGTCTCTCATTTCCCAGCATTTAATCACAGTTTGTTAAATGTTAAATCATCTTCCTATCCTAAATATTTGTTGTGTCCTAAATATAATTTTAAAATTCCATTTTATCTTATTATGACATTTTCAACATTTATTTTGAATCAAGTATAAATTTTAAAATCACAATCTCATAGAGCAAATGGGACATGTATATGGTTTATTAGAATACAAAGTCAGCAAGCGTTTTTAGGAAAATCCAAAGTCCTTCCTAGTTCTAAGGTAAGAAAGCTCCAAACTGGATGAGGAGCTCAGGATAAGCTCACTAAGAGCACTGAATTTGAGACAAGACTTGGAAATGAATTCAATTTCAATGCAATACTCTCTATTTACTTCATTTTTCTTATTTTATATGATAAAAGGATTCAAACATCCTATCAAAATACACAAAACAGGAAAGCAGGATCCACAGGTTTTACTTGGCCCTCTGTGAATATACAGCATTCATTAAAATTGTATACAGTTGATTCTATTTTTCACATAGTAATATCACAAGATGAAGAGATCATGTTCATAATTATTGCGAAAAAGCTACTACAAACTAAAAGATATTACCTTTACCCAAATATGCACTCTGTTGGTTGACTTGTTAGTTTTCAAGGAATATCCTGTTAATCTTTTATTGATTCCATTATTCCCAGAAAGAGAAATCTCTGACTAAAAGCACATCTTACTGAGATGAGCCTGAAACAGAAAGATTTGCATGATTGGCCTCATCAAGACCTGCACACTAGCCACAGGCCACTGGAAATCTATCACAATAATGCTGCCTCCCCTAGTTTCTGCTTTCCAGTCTCACAAAACTCGAGTTACTGACAATAGCATTTATTGCAGCAAATTTAACATGTCCTTTAAACTCTCACAAGTCAGATGTACAGTACATGATACAAACAAAATACACACTAAACATGTATTTACCTCATCCCAGAATGTCATATCCACTTTAAATATAATACCTCAGGGTTCCTAAGAAGACAATATCACACCTTATCTTCCCCACATCTTAGCTGAATAATCTCAACGGGGACATTTTTCAGAACAAAAGTGTTCTGAGTGCCAGCTATGGTGCCAAGACCTGAAAATACAGCATGAACCAAAGAAGCAGAAAACCCCCTCTTCCCATTCACACTCCAGTGGGGGGAGCGACAGCAATCCATGTGCCTCAGTGAGGGTGCGCACCAGGTGTGAGAATACAGCCCAGTGGAAGGTAGAGGAGCTACAGAGAAAGAAACCTGAGCCACGTCAGCAGGCAGGCGTGTTATGGCCTAGACAGGGCACAGGGCTCTCAGTAGCAGGCTCCCTGTGTCCCCAGACTGCAGAAAGGGAGCGAGTGGGCCTGGAACCCTGGGGAAGAGCACTCTGGTCAAAGCCGCACACATGGCAATATAGACAGAAAAGCAGGGCAGGCAGGTGGCCAGGGTCAAGTGAGAAGACTGGGTCGGGGAGGTAGGAAAGGGGGTCAGAGAGGAAGAAACCAATTTCACAGCCCACTCATATTTGTACTTTGTTCTTTTTCATGTACAGTCTCACTAGTTTTATATTCTTCAGATTCTCTTTACTCTTTTCATTGTTCTCATTCCTGAGTACAGAGTTTAATTAATCTGCAGTGACTATGAAAAGACCTGAACACATCCAGTGTGAGGGCAGAATTGGTAATGAGGTGGAAGGAAACCACTGATTTGTTCCAACTCTGCTTAAGCTTTGGGCAATGGGCTGCTCCCTTTTCAGGAGGTCCTTTCAAACCTCTGCCTACTAGGTCCTCCCAGCCTTCAGCCAGTTGTTCAGGTTTTGCAATCCAAGAATATGCTTTCCAACATGTGATGGCCCTGCATCTTTGGAGACCAGCCAGACTAATCCAGGAAGGAGAAAAGACCTACTTCTTGCACAGTGTATACTTCATAGAGGGGCTAGCGCAGAGCGAAATGGAGAAGGAATTCAGAGTCTTCACTAGGATGGTGACTCTGCTCTCTGAAAAGGAGCCACTGGCTACAAAGCATCAGAATCCTGCTCTTCTGCTCCCCGTCGAGGGACACCTCTATTCCGTTACCTGCACCGGATGGTGAGCCGGAATGGTGAAGGCAACAGGGAAAATAGTCAGAAACCCACCTGCCCAAATGCCACAAATTCTATGTAAAAGAGAGATAAGAGATTTTTTAAATAAATTTTAACATGGATAGAAATGCATGGGGTGCCTTGGTGGCTCAATCAGTTAAGCAGCTGCCTTCAGCTCAAGTCACGACCCCAGGGTCTTGGGATGGAGTCCACTGTCTGGCTCCCTGCTCAGCCCAGAGCCTGCCTCTCCCTCTGCTTACTGCTCCCTATTTGTGTACTCACTCGCTCTCTTTGTGTCAAATAAATAAATAAAAATCTTTTTTTAAAAAAGGAGGAATAAAAATAAAAAGTATTATATAATAGACGTTTAGAGGGTTTCCTTAAATAAGATTAAAATGCTTAAAAGGTTTAAGCATTTTAAAATTAGAAATTTTAAGCATTTTAAAATTTAAGAATTTTAAAAATAAAAATTTTAAATTTGTAATCATAAAAGGCTCCGTTAACAAAGTTAGAAAACAAACAACAGATTAGGAGAAAACATCTGCAATGTAAGTAGCAGAAAGATTAGGAAACAGAATACTTATGAAGAGCTACAAATCCAACCACTCAAAAATGGTTAAGGGGCGAGAAATAGGAATAGATCACAGAAACAGAACTGAACTGCAGAGATTTCAACTTCTAGTAATTAGGGAAATATAACAAGATACAAATTTTTAGTTCTACTAACTAGCAAAATTTAGAAGGTTTGATACTATTCAGTTGTGGCAATGCTGTGGAGAAATGGACAAAGGTTTTAAAGGATAATTTGATAGCATCTATCAAAATATAAAATGTGCCTCTTCCTTGACCCAGAAATTAAATTTACAGTTGTTGTTTTTTTTAAAATCTGAAGTGATGTTAGTATAAGGAGGAAAGAGTCACATGTAAGGATGGGGGTATTAGGAGATGAACCATGAGAGACTGTGGCCTCTGAGAAACCCTCTGAGGGTTTTAGAGGAGAGGGCAGTGGGGAGATGGGTTGCCCCGGTGGTGGGTATTAAGGAGGGTACATATTGCATAGAGCACTGCATGTTACATGCAAAAAATGAATCTTTGAACACTACATCAGAAACTAATGACATACTGTATGGCGACTAACCTAATTTTTTTTAAAGATTTTAAAAAAAGGAGTCACACATAAAGATGCAGTTTTGCTTCTAATGGTAATAAAATGGAATATTCTAAATGTCCATCAACAGAAGCATAGATAAACTGTGGCAGAACCCATACTCTGGATACCATGCAGCAATTTTTTAAAAATTAAGGATATCTTTTTATACCCATGGTTTTCAACTGACAGCAATTTTGCCCACCAGGAGACATTTGGCAATGAATGGGGTATTTCTGGTTGGCACCACTGGCAGAGGGGGAAGTGTTAGTGGCATCTAGTGAGCAGAGCCAGGGATGATGCTAAACATTCTACCATACACAAGACACCTTGCCTCCAGACAAAGAATCATATAGTCCCATAAACCTACAGTGCCAAGGTTAAGAAACTTTGCCTTATATCAACCATAGAAAGAACTCCAAGTCATCACGTTAGGGGGGGGGGGGGCAAACAACAATGCATATAGTATTGTGCCACCTTGAAAGAACAAAATATAAATTTAGAACTCTGTACATCATATCTGTGTATAAATATTATTTATCTGGAAGAGGAGATATTAAGACAGTAACAGTGTTTGACTTCAAGGGGGGAGGAAACTAAATATAAAATAAAGAAGGCAACAACGTTTTATGTTTTCTATACAGTTTAAAATTTTCTCACCAAGCACATTTGAAGGTATTATCTGCGTAATTCAAAGAATAAAATTAAAAATGCAGGAGCAATATCCCATTCATTCTAAGAGCACTGAATAATGTTCTCACTTTCTCACCCAAGTTTTGGAATCCCTAACAAACCATCCCCTATTCTAGTGTTTTACAGTCTGAAAAGCAGTAATGGTATTAACATTTGTTTTAGTAATGGTTATGATTTAAAGGTATTTTGAATTCCGTAGAATACATTTGCTCCAACAAGTGGCACTGTGTTCAGCCCAAAATTCATTTGTTGAAGTCCCAACTCCCATTCCCTCAGAACAGGTCTTTGAAGAGGGAATTAATTTAAAATAAGGCCATTAAGGTAGTACCCTCATCCCACATGTCTGGTGTCCTTATAAGAAGAGAAAGAAACACCAGGGATGCTGTACACAGATGAAAAAACCCTGTGAAAACACAGGGAGAAGGGAGCCATGTGCAAGCTAAGGACAGAGGCATCAGAAGAAACCAAACCTGTAGATACCTTGATCTTGGACTTTCCAGCCTCTAGAATTGGGAGAAGATCAACTTCTGTTGTTGAAGCCACCCAAGTCCCTAGCAAACTAATGCTGTTGCTGTATAAAGAATACCACAAAAATAAAATTATCTATTGGTTCCTATCCCATTCTCACGAAGAAAGGTTAAAGGCAAGAAGCAAACAAAAGTTATTGAGCTGGTTTCATTTCTCAACTGAGAAAAATACAATGAATGAAAGCAAATTCATACTTCTAGATGGCAACAGGGCTGCGTTCCTGATTGCTGATCCTACGAAATGACTGTCAAAATTTCTGTGATGGATCGTCCTTCCATGCCCCGTGTTCCTTCTCCTCTCCCTACCAATGACCTGCTAACATCCATACCACTGGCTGTACTTCTGCACCCACAGATGCCACAGGAAACTACACAGCACATAGCAAGAGAGCAAGAACTGGGATCGGACATGACTTTGACTCAAGATGACAGGGAACTGATCACTTCTTTTTTTCCCCTTTTTATTTACCATGTATACATGGTTCCTTCCTCATGGGAAAAATAAGAGGAAAAGAGCAGTGGGGAATCAGAGGTTACAAAGACCTACGAATCTGATTCTGGCATCAGATTGAAGGGCAAGAGAAATACTCAAGATTGGTTAAAATGGAAGTCAGGTGCCATGGGGAACCCTGAAAGACCACCCCTCCAACCAGCCTTATCAATGCTGGGCAACTGTGGAGGAATAAAATGGTAGGCTTTGACAGAGAGAGGGCCTGATGTAGTATCCCACATCCTCTGTGGCGTCAGTGTGACATGTAAGTAATCCAGAAGCTTCCTTTGTCCCAGAGAGAACAGCAGATGCTGGAAAGCTCACCTGCTGGGGTACCACAGTGAGATAAGTGATCCTGAGGAAGGAAGCCAAAGGGCCAACTATCACGCTGGGGTAAGTGGGAGTCATTACCATGTGTAATCAGAGCATCAGAAATGCACAGGTGGGGGCACCTGGATGGCTTCAACGGTTAAGAGACAACCTTCAGCTCAGGTCATGATCTCAGGGTTCTGGGATTGAGCCCCATGTGGACTACCAGCTCAGCAGGGAGTCTGCTCCTCCCTCTCCCTCTGTCTCTCCCCCCTGTTCATGCTCTCTCTGTATCTCTCTTTCTCAAATGAATAAGTAAAATCTTGAGAATAGAACAGAAGAGAAAAGGAGAGGAGAGGAGAAGAAAAAGGAAGGGAAGGGACGGGACGGGACGGGACAGGACGAGAAGAGATGAGACGAAACGAGAAGAGAAGAGAAGGAAAGGAAAAGGAAAGAAAAGAAAAAAGAAAAGAAAAGAAAAAAGAGCCAGTGGAGAAGGAGAAATGCTCAGGAAACGCCCAACCACTTAGAGCCCACTGTACTACTGTGCTAAGAAAACAGGAGCAGACATGTTAGTGACAGAGGCAGAGAGGCAGACATCTCTGACTACACACAAGCAGAACAAGACACCCTCCCCCAGAGGCCTGGCTGGACCAGGGCTTCCTCCTGCCCCAAGTCTGGTACTTCCCACCCACTGCAGTGAGAATACTTAGTCTCCTCCTGCCCCGACCTGCCTTCCTGAGAAGGAAAAGACGGAAGTGGTACCACCTGAAAGGAAAGAAACAGCCCTGACAGTGATGTTGAGCTTTGAACAGATGGAATATTTATCTAAAAGAGGCTGTTGTAGCCAGAAGAGACTTAATTATCACTAATGATCAAGGTTAAGTTTTCACCTCACTAGCAAAAGGGGGTCACAGTGCCTGATAAAATCAGTTACAGAAAAACCTCAAAGCTTTATTCCCCTCATGAGTTGAGCTGCACATTTCTACTTTCTCTTCTCACGTTTTAGACATTTCTTAATAAATAAAGCATAAATGTGAAGGACCCTCTGGCAGCCTACTGAAAAGACCACTTTATAAAATGATGGATGCGTGCATTATCCTGGCCGCAGGCACGTGCCTGAGAATTACGGTGCGCATGTGAGCTGCAGTCCCACAGAGTCATCCCGCTGCACAGGCTGAGGGCAGAGGGACTCTGGCAGGAAAGGACAGAAAAGGGAAGACCTGGGCATCCATGTTCCAAGAGGAGTCTCTGAACCTTAGCTTCTAGACCATCACTGACAAACACTGGTTTGTTGTCTTGGCTGCTTTAAGAGAAGTGTGGAGAATGTACAAAAGAGGACATAAGAAAGGTTTCCCCTTCTTTACTAAAATAACTACCTATTTCCAATGTACCCTTCAATATTTCAAGGGTTAACGGGGCATCTTGCTTGACATGCATGCTCCTAATTTCTTTTTGATTACATAATTATTGCTGTAAGTAGATGCAGATGTTTAAATTAATTTTATTATTAATGCCTCAAGGTATTTTTAGGAAAAGTGCACAAAGCTTTTAAAAATCCAATAAATTATATAGAACCTTCATTTACTTTGCATTATACCTTCAATTGATGAAGGACATAAAGTGTTCTTAAATTTAAAATCTTGCTTTTATCATCAATATAATAAGTATTTGACTTACTAAAGTAGACAAGACAGACTCTTGGTATGTTATTTACATGCTAACAATCCCTCATTAGTTGGAAAAATAATTACATATTGACAAAATTGATAAAAAGCTTATAAAGTATCTTATTAATCTGTACATAATGATAACTTGTAGGCATATTAGGTTAAGCAAACACCAAGAGAAATGAAAGTTTTTCTGGAACCATTCTATCAAAATGTCTATACACCCACTCTTCCCTCTAGGCACAAACTCCCTGCTGTAATTGTCAGCAGAAATTTCAATTCAGTTAATTATGCCCAATAACACTTCAGGGAGATTAAATAAGTATTTCATAAAGATAAACAAAAATGGAGAATGGCTAAACATACACTATAAATTATGGAAGAATAATTGTATACAGTTTAAAATTCAATTTATTCATTATAATCCACATGAGACCAGCCCTCACTAGACTTCCTTTCTCTCCTCCCAAATGTGCCCTGGGGTCAGCCTTGATATGTCCCATCTCAATACACAAAAATAACTCCAAATATAAATAATGTCATTTTTACTGAAGTGTCCCTGTAGAAATGAAAGAAAGTGTTCTGCCCTGTAAAACCTAAGAAATGCTCTTCTTTAACCTGCTTTTATATCACTCTCAGCTTCCTCTCCTACTTCAAGCATCGAACCCTTCTCTGCATCTACGACCCCCTCTCTGCTCACAGAACTATCTCCCCCAAGATCTCCATCTGCTTTCTTTAAATTGGACATTTTGGTTCATCCTTCACTTCCCCAGTTTGTATCCTTACCCATCACCCACCTCAACAAAATAAAAGTCCCCCTGAAGAGTGTTCCCTCGTTATAACTCGAGAGAGGTATTAAAAAATAAAGACATACCAGAAATTTTAAGAGTTAATTTGAACATTTTTCACTTCTACTAGGGCAGTGCCAAACCAGAAGTGGTTCAGGGACAGAATTATATATAGAGAGAGAAAGTGCAGAAGCAAAGAAAGGAAATCATTTGATTGGCTGTAGCATAAAGCCAATTTGTGATTGGTTCTCCTTGGCATTTCAATTTTGTAACTTTGAGGCATTTGCAGATTTATATTTTGGTTTGCTGACCTAGGCCAGTGGTCATTAGAACCAAATCAGTCTAATGGACTCTCCGTTAAATTAATTTAACAGGAGCTTTTGAGTAACAAATGGTTTGTTATTGACAGTGAAGCTTAAGATTCTCTTTGCCTCAAACACACTCAACTTTACACTCACTCAGCTATGCAAGCAGCCAGGTCCTAGGCAAAGCATCTAGCTGCTCCTCCTGGCGAACCCAGGAAGCCAGAGGAAATGACACAGCACTACTCTGGTTTAGCTTCTAGTACCTGCTAGTCATCAAATTCTTTTCATCTGCAGACCCTATCTGCATTTGACACTGATGATACCTTCCACCACAAATGTCTTTTGGAACGGTCACCGGCCACTTTTTTCTATCAATGTTCTCAATACAACTCAAAAATAATTTTTGGTCTCTCTTTTTTTTTTTTTAAGATTTTTTATTTATTTATTTGACAGAGAGAGATCACAAGTAGGCAGAGAGGCAGGCAGAGAGAGAGAGGGAAGCAGGCTCCCTGCTGAGCAGAGAGCCCAATGCGGGGCTCGATCCCAGGACCCTGAGATCATGACCTGAGCCGAAGGCAGCGGCTTAACCCACTGAGTCACCCAGGCACCCAATTTTTGGTCTCTTTATTACAGATGGCAAAATTGATCATTTCAACATGGTCTCCTCTGACTGCATTTCAGTGACTTCGCTTCCTTCCCAAACACTCTGCAAAATCCTGACTGCAAGTGTTTTATTACCTGAGAAAATTTCTCTCAGCTCTGTATAATCTCCTCTGTGAGCCTGTTTTTTTTTTCTTTTTTTGCTGTATTACATCCCTTATCCACTGTAAGCCGTATCAGTGGAGGGATTTTTATCACACTTTTGTTATGGCAGAATTTTCAGGTTGCATTCATACAGAAAGAAGTTCCTCTTCGTGATCGGATAAGATCTCTGTGAAATATTCTATTTGTCCGCATGAACTAATCCCTGAAAGAATCACTAGAGGATTTCTGTTTTGCTATTTCACTCACTTGTGGTATGCTGAGGCCACAGAGTCACCAATACTCTTGGACCCATTTTGGGGGGGGGGGGGGGGTGCCTCCCCCTGGCGGTCCACGTCACTCATCCCGAACAGCCCGAGTTGCCTGGATTTGGTACAAAGCAAATATACACAGAACTGAAACCATGGAGATAAATATTGATATTTATCACTCCTAACATAAAATCACTGAGAGAGCGGCTAAGCTAATTATCTTCTAATTATTGTTCTAAAACTAATGGGCATTGGCAAAAAATGCTCCAAACTGAGTGTTTCACTAAGAACTAACAGTTTCAGAAGTATTATCATTTTGGAAGTTTGTTATTGACTTTTATGCCAGGATTCACAGCAGCACTGTACCCTCAAGCTCCTTGGAACCACACATCCTATACTGTAGAACCCAAACAAAAACAGGCTACTCTTCAGAAGATCATTCAAATTTTCAGTTATTTAAACCGTGCCCCAGAGACCGCCTCAGTTAGTTGTGTTTCTGAATACCATTCCTTTTCACCAACTCCCAGCTGTTTTTCATGGCTATATCAATGGAAGGATCAATGGAAGACTACTTCCATTAACAACCTTCAATCATTCAACATTGAGGGCTTTTTACAAAGCACTTGAAGTTTTATGTAACTGCCAGAAGCAAATGATTTTTTTTAAGGAACGTGCTTTGCAAATGCCTTTGAACTATTTCATTTACAAACATGGCTCAACTGGAGATGTTTCAATAGATACAGAAGATTTTCAGTTGTTCCTAATTTGATGACTTTTAGCTCACATAGTTTTCCTTATTAAAGAGCTTGCCTGCCAAACAGTTTGATCCTGGTTCTCCACTCTCCTGCCCGTGATAAAGTCCTTAAGTAGTAAAGGAGCATTCTATTTTCATAGATACAAATATGTGCTTAAGCCAAATATAGGAGCATACAAAGCAGAGCTCGTGGTAAAGCTGGAAAGTTATGTACAGGTGAACACAGCTCTTCGTCCCAAATCCTTTTTGTCAGTGGCAGTGGCAGTTGTGACTGTGGAAGGGTCATTAAAGTGTACTGTGGCAGCTAGTTTTGATGGCAGACATGTCAGAACAGAAGTAACATATTTTACTCATCCGCCCACAAGTTCTTTTCTTCAGAAATCTAAAGCGAGCACCTTCATGAATAAAAATGTATTTTGAAACTTCTGTTTTTTTCCCAGGGGGCAGGCACACCTAGCCCAAAGAGGACAAAGGAATATATACCTGCAGATTTGTATTCAAGTTTCTACAGCTAAATGGAATCCTGTTGGAACCTGAAGAAATCAAGTAGTGAATATTAAAGAATATCTTCTGCTTTATTTTTATTGTTCTATGTTTTATTAGTCATTAGCACTCGATGAGCTTAGTTAATAATATATGCTAATTTTTGCAAGTCTGATCACACAAGTTTTAATGAAACTGTAAGTCAAGGAAGATATTTTCAGCCTTGTAGAGCACATTGTTTCCATCTGTCTTCAGGTCATTGCAGCACAATATGGCAGGTGCAATCACAGCAAAGGGTCCAGGATGGAAAAGAGAAACAGGAACGTGTTTCTCATTAATGGGAAAAATCTCGACTTTCTCCCTTTTTCAGATCACATAAAATGTTTTGTCTCTACTTTCATAGCATTTATTACTTATAAGAAAAATTTAAAAACATGTATTACTTATTTGTGAAAGCAGTATCATCATATAAGATTTAGAAAATAGAGAAAATATATATTTTTAAAAAGAAAGCCATCTATGATCCCAGTGCTAAAATAACCAAGATCTCTGAAACTAGATAGAGCTAGGTTGAAATCTTGTCATAAGTAGATGTGTGACTTTAGGCAAATTACAGTCTTCTCTATGTCTTAATTTTACTTATATGGAAAAGAAGTTACTAACCAGTGTTTAGATATTATTCTCAAGAGAAGAATCAAAGCCTGTGTTAAAACCAGTTGCCCTGCATTTGCATGCTCAGGCACCATAACAGAATATGGTGATTCTTAGGAGAAAATGGCTATCCTAGCACAAACATTTTATTACTGACATTTACCCAATCCCTAAAATCTTAAGTAAAGGCTATTAGCTCAAGAACCAATACCAATCTTTAACCCTTGAGATGTCAGGGTAGCTGACTGGAGAAGAGCAACAAGAGCAGAAGAATGGCAACGGACAATTCTAGAAACTTTGGGCTCCAATCATGCTGAGCCTTTTAGTTCTGCATTGGGGAAAATGGCTCCTCTCGAGTTCCTCAGGGAAAAATCACCATGACTGGAATTCAAGCTCAATCAAAAGGACTACTCCATATCACTGAGGCAAAATGGTTTGTCTTATGGGTGCCTGGAAGTGTTAAGGAATAGACAACCTAAAAGTTACAGATGGAACCAATCACTGGAAAGTATTTTAATGTCTACATGTACGTGGCTGGTTTATACTTTAAGAACCAGTCCCAACAATAGCAGTTGTTACATCTCCTCTGAAAAAACACACTCTTAATATCAGTGACATTCACTACATTTACATAATTTCTTCCAATAAACAATCTACATGTCTCCAAATTGTTGACCTATGACTTTCAACTTCTAAATTGATCTCCTAAAACTAGTCATGCAGGGAATCAGTCCTTGACTGTGTAATTTTCTGAGTTGCCCAAAATAATCTCACTGGGCTCCTGTGAAGATTAAATATGATAGGACCCTCAAAGTGCTCAGCACTTTGCATTATCCCACTCATTTCGTCTTTACAAACCAAAATTCTACTGTATATGCAGTTGGTTTTCTGGGTTTGTTGTTATTGTTGTCATTATGTCTTCTTACATTAGGAAAAATGTCCTGTGCTTTTAAAACTTCCTCAAAAATATTTTTAAATTTTGCCTAATAGTCCATTAAAGGAAAGGTCACAGTTTTTCTAACAATATATTTATTGTTGGAGAATTTGGTAGTTCCCAATTATTTTATATAAGTAATACTTTTAAGTATTAATGCAGTAAACATTTATATATAGTATTAAAGCAGTAAACATTCATTTGAAGAAATCTTTATCTGCAAATTTATTGCTATATGCCTGGTTATTTTCTTTCAATTTCTACTTTAATATAATCAACTTACAACATTTTCTAAAAACCATACAAAGCCAAATAAAACCAAAATGCAAAAACGTGTAATATATTCTTTGGAAAGCCGTGTAATTTGTTTCCTATTAACTCAAAAAATTTCCAACTGAAAAGAAAAATAACTATCTAAAAATTTAATTTCACTTTGTGGAGTAAAAATAATGCTCAATTTAATAAGATTTTTGTTCAAGCAAGATGACAACTTTATATGCCACTAATTTAAACCAGAATATACTTTATGTAGCAAAACAATGCAACTGATATTTTTCTCTTGCATTAAAGAGAATCAGATCTTTTGTCAAGTCATTCAGAGAAAGGGTGAGGTCAATGTAGCCATCTTCATAAGACTATGTGTTTATTTTCTTACAGCATTTGTGATATCATGCTAGTTGACAGCAGATTAAAAGCTAACCCTATAAAGTCTGCAGCCACAAGCCTATGTTAGCAAGCAAGCTCCAAAATCCATCCATAACCACGCTTCCACTTACCCACAGGTCCTCGGGTTGATCTAGATCCAGATATAACAGAAACTTACGATCCTCTTCCCATCTGGTATTCAGTCATAGCCCTAAACTCACAAGGAGAGGAAAGGACGAATTTGTAGGCATTACTTAGAAGAAAACATTTTAAAATCTTGTCAGAATTTAAATTATATATTCTTATAATAATACTAATACCAAAGTCCATAACACAATTACGAAAATAATCATCAACCATTTATCCAGAGAGAATATTAATTTATATTACATGTAACCCAAAGAATACTAATTTAATTTAAATGCCTATGAATAGTTTTGAGAAAAAATTGTTAAGAAGAAGGAAAAATTGAAACTGGAAAGGGAAAAGATAATAATCCTGATATCTTATTTATCAGTCTGTGCTAAAATACAATTATAATAATGAATTATTGTGAAATCTAAGAAAACAACTAAATATAATCTCTATAGAAAAGATTATTTTCTTCCTAGCTGTGTGAAGACAAAGGCACCTCTAGTAACCTCAAAGAGGTTTTGTTTTTGTTTTTGTTTTTGTTTTTAAAGATTTTATTTATTTTACAGATTGAGAGAAATCACAAGTAGGCAGAGAGGCAGGCAGAGAGAGAGAGAGGAGGAAGGAGGCTCCCCACGGAGCAGAGAGCCCGACGTGGGGCTTGATCCCAGGACCCTGGGATCATGACCTGAGCCGAAGGCAGAGGCTTTAACCCACTGAGCCATTCAGGCGCCCCTCAAAGAGGTTTTAAATTTGGTCATAAATGAGCACTTTACAGAATTTTCTAGTCAATTACATTTGGCAATGTGCCAAAATGGAACAGCAAACTCAAAAAATTATATATTAGAATATATTAATTATGCCATTAAATATTTATTAAGAACTTACTATGTGTGCCTAACAATATGCCTGACATCAAGGCCCCAGGGAGCTCAATATATATTGTGAAAGTAAATTACTTCACTGGTATGATAATCATAAACTCAAGCATTGTAGCCTGGTAAGATACATCTGTCTCATCAAAACAATTTTAAAGTTTTTCAGAAGACTTTAAATAAACATTCTCCAATAATTTACTAGAAAACCTACTCAGATAAGCATTGATGACTGACCTTACGTCTGGAACATCTAATCACAGAGCTCCTTTATCCACCAGAGAGAAAACTTCCAAATATTTCAAGGTTTCTTCCATGATTACTACCACTTCTATTCAATAGTTCTTCCACAAATATTTGTTGAGCCACTTAATTTTTTCTTAAATATTCTTTGGGGTTTTCTGGCTCCAATTCCAACAGGTCAGGGGGAGTTTCCCCACACCCACAAGCCAGCAGAGTATCCATAATTCAACCCAATTCTGAATCTAGTCACCTGGAAATAGCACCTGATTTCACAGGTGAAGGGCTCAGTCCTATGAGACCGCCCCCTCTGCCTCTACTTCAGATGGCAATCTCAAGCCCAGCTTGATATTACTATAAATTAGAGGTTCCCATAACCCCCTCCCTGGGTTTAACTAATTTGCTAGAATGGCTCACCAGTACTCAAACATTTTACTTAATTGGTCACTGGTTTATTGTGAAAGGATATAATTCAGGAATAGCCCAGGTATCAGAGATGCACAGGGGGAGAAGGCTGCAAAGCCTTCTCCAGACATGCCATTCTCCCTAAATTTCCACATGTTAACCAACCTGGAAGCTCTCCAAACCCTATTCTTACGGATTTTCATGGATGCTTCATTACAAAGATTAAATCACTGGCACTGACAACTGATTTAATTTCCAGGCCCTCTCCCTTTCCCAGAGGTCTGAGGCTAGAACTAAAAGTTCCAATCCTCTAATCACATTGTTGATTCTCCTGGCAACCAGTCCTCTTCCTCTGGAGGGGTCCAAAAGTCACCTCATTAACATTAAAGAAACACTTCTGTCACTCTCAACACTGAGGAAATGCCAAGGGTTTTGGGAGCTGTGAGTCAGGAATTGTGGATGAAGACCGAATGTATATGAGGAATATATTTTGGTCATCTGGACGACATTTTCCTTACAAATCCAAACATCACAAATACTTACACAAATAGGTTTTATAACCAAATAAACAATCCCAGCATTATTCTTCCAGGCGGCCAGCCCCATATCATCATCCTGAAATGTCCAGGAATTCTTTAAAACATTTACAGGGATTTGAGACCAACAGTTTGTACCTCTTAACTCAGAGGACAGAGTTCAGTTGTATCCCTTGAAGCCGGCCAATGTCACAACCCCTAGGGAAAACCTGTTGCTCCTGTCTCAGGGCCTGCTCACTGTCCACACTGTCAAATATCAGGCTTCAGTGCACAGCCAAAATCTAGACTTTCCTATGATATCCTCATTTCAAGGACACTGCCCTTACTTGTACGAATAAAAGTGATGCAGTGAGAAGATTGCCTCTCCCCATCCTGGGCTTTGGACAAAAAAGGGGGTCCAAACTGAACTAGAAATTATAGGTCACAGGAACCACCACTTGGCTTCAAGCCTGACAGCTACATGGTGGGATTAGGAAAGATTTTACGAACGTCAATTCATAAACTCCAATCCACGTTCTACCTTGGAATGTTGGGTGAGGCACAGGGGGAGTCCATTTCCCAACTGTTATCTTTACCAGTATTATGACTTCTGTTAAAAGACTTGTTGACGGGGTGCCTGGGTGGCTCAGTGGGTTAAGACTCTGCCTTCGGCTCAGGTCATGATCCCAGAGTTCTGGAACTGAGCTCCATCAGGCTCTCTGCTCAGTGGGGAGCCTGCTTCCTCCTCTCCCTCTGCCTGCTTCTCTGCCTACTTGTGATTGCTGTCTGTCAAATAAATAAATAAAATCTTAAAAAAAAAAAAAAAAGACTTGTTGACTTCCTTGAACCCAGGACTTGTTCACAATCAGCCATGTCTATTTTGGCGGTATCAGTCATATTCGTCTCAAGAGGTTGGACAGTTTGATCTCTCAACTCCACCTCTTCAGAAAAATCAAAGGGACCTGAACTCTGCAAATTTGCCCACACTTTTCCTAATGCCCTTCAGTTGCCACATTTCAATAGTTCCATAAAAAAGATAAATCCCACTTCACCAGATACTTGTCGTAGTTAGGAAAAGATAAATATTTTGATTGGTAGCTAGAGAGAGAGAGAGAGAGAGCAGACACATAGACTACTGAAGTCTTAGGTTGTTATTACACTGGTTCTTTTCTATCACATTAACGACACTTCAACAAGTACAATTTAAAGTTAAATGCAACTAATTTAGTGACTATAAAAAAGAGTCTACAATTGATTGGGGCAATAGCATGTTGAATAAAAACATTTATTGTCATTTCATAAAAACTGGCATTTACCATTCAAGTGTCCCGAAATGGATGCTAAATAGATCTGACATATTTTTAAGGTAATTTATTCCTCAGACTTAATATGTAGATGTTTTCAATTATGATAAAGCATTAATATTAAATGCTTGCTTGTTAATCTTTTCAGGACAGTGAGAAATGAAATATGATGCAAATATGTCTTCCCAAATTAGAACAAAAATAAAGGACGCAATTCAAAGAGCGAGGGAGAATTGGCATATCTTAATGTTTTAAACAGAATCCTGCTTATGTTTTAAACAGAATGTTTAAAACAGAATACCTAATGTTTTAAACAGAATACCTGCTGCTCAAAATCCAAAATTTTGTTCCAAATCAAAATTTACAATGGAGTATTCAACTATCAATACAGGTGAGTATAAAAATCTACAAGTCACCGAAGATTTTACCTATTCTATGATATCTAAACATCTAAACTCAATGGTGATTTAATACTGAGAAAGGAACAGTAATGTTTAGGCTACTTGAGCCCCTCAGGACAAACTGAATACAGCTGTGGAAGAAGAGTCTCAACTGTTTCCAGTTTCTGAGAATACATTAGGCCACTTAATATAACATCCTGGTGTATTGTTTGCTTTTTGATAGCAAACAAGATAGACTGATTGATTGAGTCACTCACAGGTATTCCTTCCTTCAACAAATATTTATTGAGGGATCACCATGTCAGACACTGGGATAAAGGATTCTCTCACATAACTTAATTGAAATTCAACAAGTATTCTCATGTTATAATGAGGATTAAATGAGTTAATATTTGTATAGTGTTTAAAACGGTGTGGGGCACATCGAAAGTGCTATATCAATGTTTGTTAAATAAATTATGTTGAGGAGTCAGTTGTAATATGATCTTTGTACAAGATTTTGGCATAGGAGATAATGGTAGAGTTCTGAAATACCAGCCTGTGAGCTGAGTGCAGGAAACACCTAAGTCGGTGTGTACCCATATAAAAACTCACCTGATGGCAAATTTCTGTGGAGAAATAAATATTTTATGAGACTATTATAATAGGTTTTACATTGCCTATAAATATTTACTTAGCACACACTTCTGAAACACTGCATACCAAGTCCTGTGTAACTGCTTCACATATAATAACTCATTTAACTTTCACAATAACCCTATGATACTATCACTCCACTCTACAGATGAGGAAATGGAGGCACAGAGAAGCTGAACACCTTGCCAAAGTCATACAGCTATTAAGAGGCAGAGCCTAAACTGATACTCAGGTAGCCTGGCGCCAGAGACCAGGTTCTTAAACACAAACTTAAAATGTGACATATTTGGGCATCTGGGTGGCTCAGTCGGTTAAGCGTCTGTCTTCAACCCAGGTCATGATGCCTGGGTCCTGGGATCAAGCCCTGTGTCCAGTTCCCCACTCAGAGGAGAATCTGCTCCTCCCTCTCCCCCTGCCCTTCCCTCTTCCCCGGCTCATGGTTTCTCTGTCTCTCTCTCTCCCTCTCTCTCAAATAAATAAATAAATAAATAAAATGTGACATACAAAAGGGCTGGCATTTATGGGATCCTCACAGGCTGTCTCTCTGAGTCAGAACGGCTCTGTGCACTGGTTCATTTGTCAAGCACTACCATAATGGGAAAAACAATAAGCCCAGATGCCACCTTACAAAACAAGATGGAAAGGACTTTGAAATACTCCTTGAGGGACGCTTGGGTGGCTGAGTCGTTAAGCGTCTGCCTTTGGCTCAGGTCATGACTGAGCCCAGCACTGGGCCTGCTTCTCCCTCTCCTTCTGCCCCTCCTCCTTGCTTGTGCGCTCTCTTTCTCTCTCTCTCTTGCTCTCTGTCAAATAAATAAAATAAAATCTTTTTTTAAAAAAGAGAAAAAGAAATACACCTTGAACATACAGAAAATTGAAAAGGAGAACTGAGGGGATAAATGGGAGTCTGGAGCTAAAATGAGTCTTAAATTTCACATTTGGTATTCACATATATTTCACAAGACGACTTAGGACCCTTTGAGAGTTGGTGAAGAACACAGTAAGCAAACCTATATCCTCCTCAATTGAATAGAGGAAATTCCAATTCTTCGCCTTCATCCCAGCACCCCCACCCCTCCTCAAATTAGTCCACCACAAATAAGGATATATAAGCAAACTACAGACCACAGTGGTAGTAAATACCACTACACAACTTTTCCACACAAGAGAAAATGCAACAATTGTGGTAAAACACTTTTGAAAGGTATCTTCAACTTGGAAATCCTGCCTACAGCAAAGGACGCAGACTTTTTCAAATAGCCACAGATTTTTAAAAAAATGAATTTTAAAATGTGATAAATTTATCCCCCATCCCGAAGACCAAAGAGACAGACACTTCGGCAACTTACCAAGAACAATTAAAGCTAGAAAACTGCCAATAATTTCTCTGCCTCAGAGAGAAAGATCAAGAAAGAACCATCCCAGTGCCTTCTCAAGGACATGGTGAAGTTTATTTCTCAGTTCTTCCTACAGTTCAGCTTAGTGAAATAAGAGTTTAAGAGTACAAAGGTTTTCTAAAATGTTTGCAGTCACAGATCCTGCCAACTGCTGCTTCCCCATTAGCTGAGTACTTTTGCTCTTCTAAAGCGGGAATGTTAGCTCCTGGTTTGACAATAATTCAGTAAAGAGAAAAACTTCAATGTGCTTTCTGCCCAAAATGGTCAAAACAGACACACAGATTTCAACAGCCTGATGCCTGTGCCTCCCATAACTGCTCAGACAAACCACTCTATCAATCATGATTATTTGGTGCCCCCCTCTGGCCTTTCTGCAGCAATTTTATTTAGCTCCTCTAAGAAACTGAACAAGATTTCTAAACAAAACTCCAGAGTGGAATCACAAAAATCTGCCTGTAAGAGAAACCTCATTTTGTCTGCACTTACAATATAATTATTCCAATTCTCCAAGGCAAAGGAAAATCTGGCAGGGCTAACTGTGTGCTTTTAAATTCATAATGTACTTTGGGTGATATAATTTTGCTTTATGTATTTTTAAACACCCCTCAAGGAACCAGAGAACTCTATCAGTTCTTCACAATTAAGATTAGGCTACCTAGGGTCCCCTCAGAAGAGTTGACAATTTACTTAGGAGAAATCATTCTGTAAAACAGACAGCCTTAGAACCCAGGGCAGTTAAAAAAAAAAAAAAAAAAAAAGAATACTGGGCAGTAGAAACCTGTATCAAATATCAGGTTAAATAATATTATTAATTAACACTTACACAGTATAATTCCCATCATTTAAAGCTATTCATTGGCTTTCACCCAAGTTCCCTGGGATTCTTAACTAAAGAGACACAAGTTGTGTCTGGTCACAGAAAGCTTCCAGTACCTCAAAGTGAGTCTCTTCTCTGTATCCAAGAACTCCTTTGCTGCAGCCACTCACAGGATGACCAGGCTCTTTCTGCTAGATTAACATGGTCTGACTGCTTTTGGGGACAGCACACACCTTGGTTTCCAGTTTATGTCACTGAGGAGCTGGGCAAGGGGACAGGGCATTCACGCCGGTTCTTACCAAGAGAGAGCTGAGCCAGTGCAAGGTCTGGAGATAAGGGGAAGAGATCAGACCCCATGGGGTTTCCAGAACAGGGCTAAGAGTGTCAGATCCTGACAGACAGGATGACAAGGGGAAGTAAAGCTATAAAGGTAAGAGGGTGATGAGCCAAGGAGGCTCCTTGTGGGTGACAAGAAAGTTATTGTGGAGGAAGGCTCTGTAAGGGTTTAAGATGTTAGCGGCAGTCCTTGACGTAGCAGGCAGGAAGAAGATAGACATAAGACACACACAGAAGATTTCCAGGAATCCCTAATTCTTCTTTCCTTTTTACTCATTTATTTATTTATTTATTTATTTATTTATTTATTAACTGATGTATAGTTGACACACAAAGTAAGATGGGTTTCAGGGGAACAACGCAGTGATTCAGCAAACCTATATGTTATGCTATGCTCACTGTAAGTGTAGCTACCATCTGTCACCATATAAAGCTACTGCAGTACCACTGACTGTGTTCCCTGTGCTCTACCTTTCATTCCCTTGATTTATTCATTCCATAGCTGGTAGCTGATACCTCCCATTTCCTTTTGCCCATTTTGCCCATCCCATCACACCCTTTCCCTGGCAGCCACCAATTTGTTCTCTATAATTATGGATCTGTTTCTGCTTTTTGTTTATTCATTTGTTTTATTTCAGATTCCATATATAAGTGAGATCAAATAGCATTTGTCTGTCTCTGTCTACTTCACTTAGCATAATGCCCCCTAAGTCTGCCCCTGTTGCCACAAATAGCAAGATCTCGTTCTTTTTTATGACTGAGTAATATTCCCTTGTGTGTATTTATCACACCTTTTTTATCCATTTGTCTACTGATAGAACACTCAGGTTGCTTCCATGTCCTGATTGCTGTAAATAATGCTGGAATAAACATAGGGGTGCATATATTTGTTTCAAATTAGTGTTTCTGTAAATAGTAGTGGAATTACTGAATCACATGGTATTTCTATTTTTAATTTTTTTGAGGAACCTCCATACTGTTTTTCACAGTGGGTGTACCAATTTACATTCCCAACAACATTTCATGAGGATTTCTCCACATCCTCACCAACACTTAAACTGTCTCTTTTATTCTAGCCATTCTTAATAGGTATAAGGTGATAGCTCATGGTTTTGATTCACATTTCCTTGATTAGTTATTCCCATGTGTCTGCTGGCCATCTGTAGTCTTCTTTGGAAAAATGTCAATTCAGGTGCTTTTGTCCATTTTTATTCAGATTATTTGCTTTTGGGGTGTTGAGTTGTATAAGTTCTTTGTTTTAGATATTAGTCCCTTATCAGATATATCATTTGTGAGTATCTTCCCTCATTCAGTAGGTTTCCTCTTCATTTTCCTAATAGTTCCCTTTGCTGTGCAAAAGCTTTTTATTTTGGTGTAGTCCCAACTGTTGGCTTTTGCTTTTTTCCCCCCTTGCCTGAGACATGTAGAAAAACATTGCTAAAGCTGATGTCAAAGAAATTACTATCTGAGTGGTCTCTGGGTATGTCAGTGAGTTAAGTGTCTTAAGTCTTGATTTCACCTCAGGTCTTGATCTCAAAGTTGTGAGTTCAAGTCCCACACATTGGACTTCACACTGAGTATAGAATCTTCTTTAAAAAGAGAGAAAAAGGAGAAAAATGAATTATTGCCTATGTTTTCTTCTAGGAATTTTATGAATTTTATGGTTTCAAGTCTCATACTCAGGTCTTTAAACCATTTTGAGTTTATTTTCATGTGTGGTGTAAAGAAAGTGGTCTAATTCCTTTCTTTTGCATATAGCTGCCAGGTTTCCCAGCACCAGTTTTTGAGGAGACTGTCTTTTCCCCACTATATATTCTTGCCTCCTCTGTCATAGATTAATTGGCCATGTAAGTATCAATTTATTTCTGGGCTTTCTATTCTGTTCCATTGATCTTTGTGTCTATTTTGTGCCAATATCACACTGTTCTGACTACTACAGCTTTGTAGTATATCTTGAAACCTAGGATTGTAATATACCTTGAGCACTATTCTTCCTCAAGATTGCTTTGGCTACTGGGATCTTTTGTGATTCTATACAAATTTTAGTATTATTTGTTCTAATTATGTGAAAAATGCTGTTGGTATTTTGATTGGAATTGCACTGAATCTATAGATTGCTTTGGGTAGTGTGGACATGATAACAATATTAATTCTTCCAATCCATGAGCATGGAATATCTATCCATTTGTTTGTGTCATCTTCAATTTCTTTCATCAATATTGTACACCTTTCAGAGTACAGGTCTTTCACTTCATTAGTTAATTCCTAGGTATTCTTTTTAGTGCAATTATAAGTGGAATTGTTTTCTTAATTTCTATCTCTGCTACTTCATTACTAGTACATAGAAATATAACTAACTTCTATATGTTAATTTTGTGTCATGCAGCTTTGCTGAACTCATTTATTACTTCCAATAGTTTTTTGGTGGAATCTTTAAAGTTTTCACTATAATATGTCATTTGCAAAGATAATTTAACTTCCTCCTTACCAATCTGAATGCCTTTTATTTCTTTTTCCTGTGTGATTGCCATGGGAAGGAATTCTAGTACTATGCTGAATAAAAGTGATGAGAATGGACATCCTTGGGCTGCATAGGTGGCTCCACCAGGTGAGTGCCCAACTTGTTTTTGGCTCAGGTCATGAACTCAGCATGGAGTCTGCTTTAAATTCTCTGTCTCTCCCTCACTTTCTGCCCCCTCTCCCTGTTCATGCTCTCTTTCTTTCTCTTTCTCTCAAATAAATAAATAAAATCTTTAGAAAGAAAGAAAGAAAGAGAGAGAGAGAGAAAGAAAGATAAGGAAAGAAAAGAAAGAGTGAACATCCTTGTTTTATTCCTAATCTTGGAGGAAAAGCACTCAGTTTTTTAGCATAAAGTATGATATTAGCTGTAAGTTTTTCATACATGGCCTTTATTATGTTAAGGTATATTTCCACTAAACCCACTTTCTAGTTCTTCCTTTCTTGCCCTTCATTCAGAGTTCTGAAATTCAGGGACTTCATGGACTAGAACATGCAACTGTTTCTTTTTGCTAAGTGGTAAAAAAACAAAAAGTCACTGAGGAAAAAGAATCAATTAAATTTTAGTTTTAGGATAAGGAACAAATCATAGGCACAGCCACAGTACTTTTTCTGGAACCTGTGATATGATACAATTAAGTTAATACTCAGTAAAAAATCTCATTTGGAAAAAAAAAATGGCTCAAGGAAGAGAGTAATAAAATTAATCTAGTGAGGACCTGGCTTTAGTACTATATTAGATCCTACAGAAAATAATTATTTAGTTCTTCAACAAAAGACCAGATGGGCAGAAGGTTCATATGCACCATGTACTCACTAAACATTATGAGTATCACAGTTTATAAGCCAAAGATGGTTCTATTAAAAATAGTTTTATTTTCACTCAATATCATCTTTAAAGCAATATCTGGTAAAATTATCCAAGTAAATGACAACTTAATAAATAGTTCTCAGCGGTGAACATTGGTGCCACTTCCTCATTACAAAAATATTTTCCTGGGCAGATGAACTTAACTGAATCAGAAATCCACGGACACTGAAGTCACACAACCAAATTCCCTATCATAGCACTTATCACATTGTGTTAGAGTTGCTTATTATTTTTATTTGTAGATGGTATAATGTTTACGTTCCTCTCCAATGCCCTTCACAGAGTTCAGCATATAATAGGTCCTCAAATAATATTTTCTTGGATTCAACTGAATCTCCCTTTACAGTCATTTTGCTCAGTGACTTAATAAGGAATAGTACACTGCAAATGGATTTTCTATTCTCTCATAGCTGTGTATTGTTTTTATTTAATAAAAGAGGGTCTGATCTGGGAAATATTGTGTTATTATTTATGTTAAGGTCAAATATTTTAGTGGGATCTTGGAAAAATGGTAGGAAACCTGGGCCAGGTGGACAGCTCCAAGTGTCCTATTATTCTATTCTAGCACCCCTAATGGGGAACACAATTTATTATTTTACATTTGTGAAATGAAAAAGTAAAAATATAAAGTTATTTAAACTGTGAATACCCATAAAAAGGAAAATATCGTGATCCTCAATCTCACATTTTAACAAGGATTTCAAAACTGTTCTCTAATACTTCCATGTGTTCTCTGGAAAATATATGTGAATATGCAATAATAATTTCTTCCAAAGTATACATGTAGAGTACAACAGAAAAACATCCTTTATTTGTGTCATAACTAAAACAGTTTAGGGGTACCTGAGTGTCTCAGTTAACTGTCTGCCTTTGGCTCAGGTCATGATCCAGGGTCCTGGGATCAAGTCCCATATCAGGCTCCCTGGATTATAGTGGGAAGCCTACTTTTTCTTCTCCTGCTCCCCCTGCTTATGCACATGCTATCTCTCTCTCTCTCTAATAAATAAATAAGATTTAAAAAAAAAAAAAAAGAAGGAACAGTTTGCCCATTTAATCAGACAATTCATTTGAGTTTGTCTGGTTTCCACCTACACAGTCTAGTGCAGCAAGAGAGACAAGACCCCAATAGGCACGTTGAAAAAAATGCTTTAGTTCTATCTGATTTAGTGATCCTCTTCTGACATTATGTCAATACTGAAGGGGATAATAATGAGTCAGATAGTTTCAGGTAACTCATCTTCTGCCATCCTTTCTACTCAAGAAGTAACATAACTCACCTGTCTTATGTGCAAAGAGGAGACACAGCCTTGAATCACGAGTAGGTCCAAGAGTAGACACAGCGAGGCCTCTCTGAGCAGCCCTGTCACATCCAATAGGCAAATCTGTTCCAGATGACCAACAGCCCATCAGTGCACAGACCAAGAATTCCAATATTATTCTCCTATCTAAGACATATGCCTATGGGAGCACAGATATTCTTGGGAATGATAACAACCATAAAATCATGTTTGATTTGATTCTATTTTCTGGCTTCCTGCTCTATGATGTTTGTACCAAATCAACCATTGCCTTTTGTAAGGGAAAAAGATATCTGCAAGATTGATGACTTCCTTATCTCACTGCCCCTCCATGTTGAAATTAATAAGAAAAGAAACTTTCAGTCATTAAAATTCTTCATGCAAGTACAGTCTCTTCCTGCTCTCCACTTCACACATTTTATCACCTGCGAACGATTGCAAACTTATAAGTTTCCAATCTAACTTCCACAGGAGAGTCAATGCTACTGTCTATGGCATGGAAACTTCCCTCTCTCTTTAGAGATTTTACACAGTTCCAAGGATGCAACAAATCTCATTTAGGAGCGGCACACCATCACCCACATATTAACTTGTCACCCTGAGTAATAAAGTTCACAAACTCCATTTCATTTTTTTCTTCACCATGTTGCCTGATAATATAAAAAGGTGTCACATCCCTTTGATTTGTAGCTTGCGTGTTTGCGAAATAGCCTCTCCACAAACAACCTGACGAAGTCAAGGAAGCTGGATGACTTTTTTTCTTTAATGTCCAGGTCTATTTCCCAGTAAATATTCATGTGCATAAACATAAAAGTGTTCAATGAGGTGAAATCTTGGTAATTGCACAAATAGGAAAAAGTCAAAGCATGATTGTTCTGAGGTGGGTAGGATTTCTAGACTCACTGCCTACATTAAAAGCAGTGACCCCAGATGACGAAGGCAGGTATGGCATTTCCCAACCTTTCAATTACTGAGTAAGATATCAAAAAATACCACATTGGTCATATATAATTGAAAAGTGCCTATCTGCTCTTCCACAGCTTTCCTTAATTTAGGAGTCTTTTGTGATACGCAAAATATATTTATACTTGATCTACTTTAACAGCCTGTTTTCTAATGAACATATTTGTGGTACACTCTGACAGACACTTAACTACCAGTCATTCTTTTACCACCATTATACACAGAGAAAAGAAGAGCAATCAATCACAGACGCCGTGTGGCTTTCTAACAACCATGTTTGCAGATAAATAATGGAGACTCTGTGTGTGTGTGTGTGTGTGTGTGTGTGTGTGTGTGTGTGTGTTGAGATCATCAGCTATTCTCCTTACTATTTGGCATATTAAATCTACTTGGGAGTATCAGAGTCTATATAAAGGACATGATAAAATCCAACACTTCTTCCCTGAAATAATCACAAACATAATTCAAAGGGATCACAGACTTCTAAATTTCACCAATAATGGACGATTTCAGGTTAAGAACCTCTGTTCTAGGGTTATACCTATGCCTGATTTTAAGCCATCATATGGCAGCAGTGTGGGGAACAGGTTGGAGTAAGTCAAGAAAGGCTGAAGTGCAAGTGTAGAAGGTATTTGCCATTTTCATCAGAACAGTGAGCAATGAGGGTGGTTTGACCAGGGTGCAGGCAACTGAAAGTAAGAAAACTAGGAATGAGAATCAACAAAACATGAAGATTGAAAGGTATTTGTTTTTTTTTTATATCTACATGGAAAAAAAAATTTTTAAACCCTAAATCTTAGCAACATCTGACAGCAAATAAACAAACAAAAACATCAAGTAGAAACTTGGTCTTTGAAAAATGCTAAGGCATTTATTGTTGTGTCTTTATTTTACATGAAACTAACCTTCTGAAAACTAGAAAAAAGAGATTCCCACACAGGATTCTTTTTGTAGTGATTAGGTAGTTCAGCTATGTGATTTTTTTCCAGAATTCCTAAAGAATGCTAGTTTCCAGTTCATCCATAGGCTGTGTTCTGCAGAGGGGGCAGTGCCAACGACACACACTACTGCATTTATAGTAACTAGAAAGGGCAAATTCAAAGAAAAGTTTATAAAGAGGTTAGATCCATGGGCCCTTCCCAGCCACCCCTCCCCACCTGGTGGTTATCTCCACCACCACCATCACCCCTTCCACCCTCCCTAAAAGATAAGAGGCTTATTCTCTGGAGAAATCAAACCTGAAGAGGTAGGAGGTGAAGACATGGAGCAAACAACACATAGAAGTGAAATTTCACAGTGAAAAGTAATCCCAGCCCTCTTCTTCTAGACTACCACAAACTGGGCTGAAATCCCCACCCAGGGCAGTATATCAAAGGATTCCTCTACCCCACCCCACCCCCCAAAAAAATCCAATAGTCCCAAAGAGAAGATACCACAAATTTTAAGGCTCCTAAAGAAAAGGCTGAGAGCTCTCAGAATAAGGCATCAGCAGATAAGCCTCTCTGACCCAAGGCTTTCAATCAACTTTCTATTGCCTCACTCTTAATATAAATAAACATCCAAGTAACACCAGCCTTGAGAAAATCCTCTAACAGGAAAAATAAACAGAGCAAAGTATGACTAGAGGAAACAAAGACAATGCAGGATAGTATAAAGTGTTTTTTAAAACCTATCATTAACATTTTCTGAGAAATGAGTTTATATTAATAACAAAGAACAGAGTGCCATCGAAAAGGAACAATGGGAGACAAGAAGCTCTTTAAAATTAAAAATAGGATAGCTAAAGTTTAAAACAAATCAATGAAAGGAAAAGAAAAAGATTCTGTTTTGTGTTTTAAATAGTATGCCCTTTTTGGTTGTGCTTGGTAACTAAGAAGTTAAACACCTGTGAGATTATAAAAAATGCATACTACAGTCTCTGCCTCTCCCTCCTGCCACAGCACTCCTAAAACCCTAGCAATTTCCTGTGAAAGGAATACTGGGAACAACCTTGTTTCTAATATTTGGTCTTTGACTACAGTTTCTGACATGGTGCTCATAAAAGAATTTAATTTCCTGGGTGATGCAAATGTCTTTGGTTCTGAGCAGACTGTGGATGGCTTCTGGATAGGAACTGGTCACTGGAAAAACCACACCATGACTAGAAGCTTAGAATTTTTACCCGCAACCCCTCATTCTCTAGGAGGGAAGAGGTGCTGGTAATGGAGTTAATAACTGATGAGCCTACATGATGAAGCCTCCATAAAAATCCCAATAGTAGGGCACCTAGGTGGCTCAGTCAGTTAAGCATCCAGTTGTTGGTTTGGGCTCAGGTCATGATCTCAGGGTCATGAGATGGAGCCCGGAGCCCTGCACTGGGGTGTGTGCTCAGCAGATTTGCCTTCCTGTCTAATCCTCCCGCTGCTTGCATGCACATGTGTGTGTGTGCGCATGCATGTGCTCACACACTCTCGCTCTCTAAAATAAGTAAATAAAATCTTTTTAAAATCTTTTTTAAAAGAATTCCAATAGTATGGGGTTCAGAGAGTTTTCCAGTTAGTGAACACGTCAATGTACCAGGAAGTTACTCCCGAACTGCACAAGGACAGAAGTTCCTGTGCTTGGGACCTTCCCAGACCTATTCTAGCAAATTAATCAAACTTGGGAAAGGAAGCGGTGGGAACCTCTGGCTTATAGCCTATGAGTCAGAAGCACAGGTGACAACCTGAACTTGTACTTGGCATCTGAAGTGGGGTAGAAACAGTCTTGTGGGACTGAGACCTTAACCTGTGGGATATGATGCCATCCCCAGGTAGATACTGTCAGAATTGAGTTAAATTGTAGGGCACCCTGATGGTGTTGTAGAAAATTGCTAGGTGGGGGAAAACCCCACATATTTTAGGACTAGAAGTGTGGTCAGTGTGGTAGTTGCATAACAGTAAAGGAGAAATATAGGAGGTAGGCTAGAGGTTTTTCCTAATCCCCCACTCTTTCCATCTCTAGCAGCTGCACATTTCGTATGTTAAAGGAAGAGATCCTCAGGACAACAGACTGTCTATCCATAATTTTGATCTCTAGTTCTCAGATTCATGTGCCAAATGAAATTCTTAAGAAGATACTCTGTCTTTTAATTCTACATGCTTACATCTCATCTGGATTGTAAACTTCTGGAAAACAGAAGTCAAATTTCCTTGGTTTATACCTAGCATTTCACAGCACCTGGTACACTTGTGGTCATAATTAGGTGCTCTAAGAAATCCTTTTTTGAAAATACACTGAAGTATTCCAAACATCTCTAAATCTTTTGGTACAGAAGAAATAGGAGAGATGTTCAAATGAGTGTTAATTATATGATGGTAGATCTACTAAAAGAACAAGAAAAATTATCACTACTTTTGAGTTACAGAATGGTAGTTAATTAGATAAGGAAAAGTAACACATTTATTTCAAACTGAAAGCAACAGAAACACTCAACTAATATAATCAGCAAAGTATTTATGATATTTGCTAGGTACAGCATTAAGATAGATGCCCTGAGTTTTCTTCTAATACAGTACAAGAAATCTTTATCAGTGTCCTAGCATGTGCTAAACAATGCGCTAGACATGTCTGAGATAGAGATGCAGAGATGAACAAAACAAAGTTGTCTCCCTTCAGAGAGCACAAAATGTAGCAGGACCAGATTAAAGTAGTATATGGTAATCCCTTGGAGGATATACAGATACATTTCAGCCCAAAGGAAAAATTGAGTTGGAACAGGATTTTAGAAGAAGTCAATGTAAGCACTCTTGAAGACCTAATGAGGAAAACTGAAGGGAAAGCAGTATTCTGAGCAACAGTGATAAACCACCCCTACTTGCCTGGGGATGAGGGACTGCCAGGCAGAGACTTTAGGGCTAAATCTAGGTAAATTCTGGACACACTGGAACAGCTGATTATCTTACTATAAACAGATGGAACGACCTCATTAAAAGACAAAAGAAAATACAGATTTTTGGAGACCTAAAGAATTCCAGAGTTGCAGAGTGTACATAAAGGAGACAAACAGTAAACAAAAATGGAGGAAGCTCATCTTTCTAAGGGGCACTATGTGCCATACAAAGGAATCTGTAATATAATTCTAAATCAATAGAGAACCCCTGATGGGTTTTGCTGAAAGGAGTGAAATGTTTTGATTTGTCTTTGGAATGATCATTATGACTGCCCTGTGGATGATAAATCAGAAAACTAAGACAAGGGGGAAGTGAACTGGTTAGGAAGCTGCTATATCAATTGACGGGGGGGGAGGGGGGGGAGATAAAAAGAAATATGGTAGCTTTACCAAAAATAAATTTACCAGAGATAAATTCCAGAGATATTTAGGCAATGGAAACAAAAGGATTTAACACTTATACATGAAGGATCAATAATGACTCCCATGTTTCTGGTTTAATGGCTCAACAGATGGAAGTTGCATTCATCAAGAATGGAAATAAAAAAGAAAGAACAGGCTTTAAGATGGAGACACTTGGGGAGGAGGAGATCATGAATTCTGCTTGATTTGTTAAATGTAGGAGTCCCATAGAGGATCCTAATCAAAGCAGCAGCAGGCGAATATTTTCAGTATAGTTCTTGTGCCCAAGACTGAGCTTTAACACAGAGACAAATAGAAACTCCAAGTTAGAGTGGCATCAAGGAACAAAGGAGCAGAGTTTTAAGAAGGAAACGACAGGTCCGTATCAAAAGCTGCAAAGAGATCAAAATAATGAGTCTGAAATGTGTCAAAAGATCTTGGTGATTTGGAGCAAATTAGAGACCTTTTCCAGAGCAGGCTTAGTGTGGAGATGGTGACTAAAACTTTACAACAGTAAGTAAAAATGTCAGAAAGCAGAGAAAGAAATTATAGGCTAACCTCTTTTAAGAAGCTCAGCTAAAACAATACAACATTTGGCTCCTGCCTCAAAAAAGTGACATTCTGTTGGAAATTAAGAGTCATCTAGACTCTGCCAACAAACTCAGCATTTTTAGGCATCCCCCAACACTCGATCATACTTGTGGCTGTAAAATTCTACATCAATAAAATGTGTTTAATGGCATAACCCCCCCCCAAAAAAAATCTATCAATTTTTGCATCATATTAATATATATTATAAATCAAGGTTATGTTTAGTTGAAGCTTCAACTTTGCTAAGAAAAAAACTAGCATTACTTAATGGGATATCCTAGGCAGTGAGAACTGGTTTCTACTACTGAAAACAGTCCATGAACAACTCTAGAGGCAAAATATGGAATTTTCCAAGTGAGTTATGCCGCTTAATGTCCTAAAATTTTTACAGTACAGCAAACTCTTTGGATTCCTAGTCAAAAAACAAAGTGCAATCTGTAAAAATTGAAACAACTGACCTTTATATCTAGAGATGGCAGCTCCAAATACCAAATAAGATTTTTCTCCAACCTAAGTCATCAGAATTACACTTCTGGTAAATTATCCCCAAATCTGCCCTAATAATACTTACAGAAGTCTGAGTAGGCTCAGGTATGCTGTGATAACAATGTTTTCAATGACTTAAAGAGAAGAGATTTATTTCTTCTATTACATATCCATACCAGCTTAACCAAGTGTTCTGCTCTTCTTAGCCATTCAGAAACACAGACTCACAGGACAGCCACATTTCAAACATCACAGAGCAAAAATCCTTGCAATCAGCCAGAATAACAAATGTCATCTTTGCTCATAAATATTTAGCTCAAACTAGTCACGTGGTCCAAACCTAAATATAAAAGGACCATGGAATGAGGGAATTCAATCCAACCATGCACCCTAAAGGTGAAGAGAGAGACACATGGGAGAATTCTGTTAGTGATTACAACACATGCTATCCTGAGTGGACTCACATCCTCCCACAAGGTGTAATACACACACACTCACTTATGTATGTGCATTAATGAGAAACGGATGATATATTTTCAAGTTTTATGAATCCTGGGTGGGGAGCATCCTTTAAGTATTGTTTCTATGTTACCATACTAACATCTTACTTTATTTATCTACTCAGATGTCCTAATCAAAGCAGAAACTATATCACTCTAAATGGGGTTATCGCAGAATACTGTATCACTATAGTATATCACTCTAAATGGAATAATCTCACCCAAGGAAACGTCCTATCTTTTTAAAGTATGTAACAGAAAAATAAAACTATTTTCTATAAGGATAACTGGATACCATACTGTACAGGAGATGCAAGTTCTACATTTCATTGGCAAATGAGTACCCTTCTTTAATAAAGGGCTAATCAGGATTTATTCTTCACTTGGGAAGACAGAAAGAGAAAGGAAGGTTTTCATGGGCTGCTACTGCCACAAGCCTTCTCCCTGAACAATTCCCTCTAGGTATATTTTTAATTGATTGGCTCCTTTCCAGACATCTTTACATTATGCAATGAAGCAGAAGAAGAAATGCAATGTTTCGACCTTGACCTTATAGTAAGAATTTCTTTAGAAGTTTTTCTCCTAAGCCTGTTGCTTCCCAAAGCCAGACAAGCATTCTTTTGGGGCAATGAAATTATTTCTTCAATAAACTTAGAATTGTTAGAAACCTACCAATTAATTATAAAATGAAATTAATAGCACATTCAGATATTGTGTTTGTATACTCATACCAATGTTATTTGTATAAAATATTTCTTTCCACGTTAACTCCTTCCAGTCTCTCTCATTTTCTCATCCCCTTCAAGATTTTTGCAAAACTAGTCCCACTGGTCGTTCTAAGAGAACACTGGCTTCTCCTTACTAATTTATTCAGAGCCAATTAGTATGAAGCAACCCTCATCTTAAAGCAAAAATCTGCCTTTTAAAACAAAGCTTCTATTCTGTGTTGTTGTCTTTTCCCCCCCTAAACCAGGACACTTCTCTGAGCATCTCAAAAGAACAAGTCAGTTTTCTTCTCTTCTTTTGAACTTACAAACGAATCAGTTCTCCCCTTTGCTATCTATTGTATTAGATTATTGCAGTACCTGAACTCTTGCAGATTCGGGTATAGTCTAAATCTGTATAAATCCCTCAAGCTAACATTGAATAAATGATTTAACTAGGTAGTTCTTCTTAAGAGCAAACTTATTTTCAAATTAAGGCAAAATAACCAAAATTAATCCCTGACCGCAACATTAAAAAGTTAATCTATTAAAAGTTAAACATTAAAAAGTCATATCTGTTCCCCATGTACATGTATACACATGCAATGATGCTAATTAAGCCTAAACTTTAGGACCTCTCATTTGCCCAAGGCCCAGAGAAAATCCCTAGCGTTGCTGTATTCATAAAACTTACTATTTTTCTTAAAGAGGGGCCTAAAGCTGTTACAAGCTTCAGGCCCCACAAAATCTGTACCTAACCTATATGTCCTAGAAAAATTAGATGCAACTCCTTCTTGCTCATCACAAGACAGATAAAAAGAAATTGTCAAAGGAAGAGGTTTTTTCTCATTTTTGAAAGAATATTATGTAAAATGAACAAAATTATGGTATGACAATACCTGAGAATAAGGTGATCAAATTAATAAACCTAAGTGTTAAAAGGGTAGAATATTTTAAAGAAGTGGTTGCCATGGAAACTGGTACAACAAAAATTATTATATATACAGACAAACTGAATTTATTTATATTGCTTTCAGTGGAAATAGATAGCAAATTCCCTCTTCTTTTGCCTACCTTTAATATTGACTTTAAGGATTGCAAATGTTAATAAATTAATTAATTTAAAAATAAAAATTAAAAAAAAAAAAACAGATTAGAACCTGAAAAAAAAAAAAAAGGATTGCAAATGTTTCTAATAACAGCAACCCACTGAAGGCTAAGGCTCAGACAGAACCATCACTAGTCAAAGCAACAGGAAAGGCTTTAGTGAAATCACAAAGACAGAATTCCCACAATGAAACTCAGTGTCTAAACAGTGGTAATCTCTAAAACAGCAGTTTATAACCTTAGAGATCAATAGTCTCCATCAGAGACTTTAGTGCATGCTATGGACGCTGCATCCAGTAAAATGCATCTTTATATTGATGCATAGAATTTCAGGGAGTCCCTGGACCTTAGTCTGTATGTCCATAAAACTTAACTAACAAACCCTTGATTTATCAACTAGAAATTATCATATATTATACTCCTTGGTTGCAACAGAAATGTTATCTAGTGGCCATATCAGTATTTTGGCTATTATATATGAAAGACACACCTTCTCTATAAATAACTTATTATATAACTTACTGCAAACAGTCCTGACATGTGGCTGTGGCCCAGACTTTCAATTTATTTGTTTACTTAAATGAAAGCAATAATCTCTTTTAACTGTAAGAAATTAGTTCTGTAACAGAAATGAACCTGAAAAAAAGAGAACAGGGCAGGAGAGGCACAGAACATAATGGGAGTCACACTGCCCAGAGCTGGGAGGAAAGGCAATGCTGCCAAGACCAGCGTGCCTCATCAAACCTCTTTGGTGTGTGTTGGGATCCTGTGTTGAATGAAACTTCTGAAGTTTTTATGGATGCTGGAAGTGAAAAGGGATAGAATAAAAAGCTCAATTAACTAAACAATTTAATTCTTTGGTCAGGACTTCGTCTCCCTCCTCCCTGGGCTGCAACCATCTTCCCGATCTCATCTATGAACACTGAAGTGATCCACAGCCTGCAATTCGTTCATGCTCTATCAAGAAGCACCTAAGTAGGTTTCTCCCTATAGCTGGCACATCAGGTCTACTGCCCAGGTGTTTGCTTGGTTTCTATCCAATGGGGTGCGAGTGCTGATGCTGGTGGATAGAGGCTGACCTTATTCTCTCACCTGGCCCTACTGTTCTTGTGATTTTTTAAAATTATTTATTTCCTTGATTTATTCTACGATAATTATGCTCTCTTTGTTCCTGACAAGTTAGTGATTTCCTTCTTTTGGATGCTAACTCCATCGTGTCCCCTAATCCCCAAATGCCTACTTGCTTTCGGTCCACTTCCTTGTCTGACTCCCAGCGATATCAGCATGTGGACCGACACACTCAGGCCCATTCAACACACCAAGGGGCACATGCTCACTCACCCTCATAAGCAGCCCCTCCCAGGCCCTTGCTTTTACACACTCACTCACTCACATCCGGTCCTGTCATCTACAATCACTCAGCCCTACTCATGCTTATTCATACAATCATCCGCAACCAGCCCCATGCATTCACATTCCTGCTCAAGGCCACAGCACCCTACTCATACTCCATCACACTCACAACTAGTCAGCCCATTGACTTCCATTCAGTCTTGCGCAGTCTCACTCAGCCCCCCACACTCACACCCAGGCTAGTCAGCTCACTCAGTCACACAGTCACTCACTCATGCATGGTCCCTCTCCCTCACACACTTGCCATCCTGCACACTCAGGATGGAGCCACATTCATACTCACTGCCATTGATACTCTTCATATTCACAGACCCAGCCATACCCTGTCACAAAATGTTCCAATTCACACCTAGTCACACCTAGTTCTATGCACACCTAGTCCCACTTAGTCTCACTCACACCTAGTCATGTGCAGTTTCATATAGCCCCATGCAGTCACACTCATACATAGTCTTACACAGTCCCACTCACACCTAGTTCCACTGCATCCTACTCACTCTCAAGTCATTTGCTCTCACACTCACCCAACCTCATGAACAGAGTCTCTCTCCTCTACACACATTCACACTTGCTCAATTGCAGCACTCACACAGATGTTCCCCATAATACATGAGCTATCTTTGTCTGTCCAGGCTACATAAATTCAGTGAATTAATAACAATAAACATTTACTTCTTACAGTTTCGGAAACTGGAAGTCCAAGATCAAGATGCCAACAGACCGGGTGTCCACTTCCTGGTTTATAAAAGGTGTCTTTTGCTGTATCCTCACATGGCAGAAGGGTGAGAGAGCTCTCTGGAGTCTCTTTTACAGGAACACTAATCCACTCATGAGAGATTAAGCATCTTTTAAAGAACCCACCATCACATTGAGGGTTAAGTTTCAACGTACAAATTTCAGGGTAGGAGTGACACACACACTTCAGACCTTAGCACAAGTATACTCATACACTCACACCTAGTCCCTGCACCCAGGTATGGAAATACCCAACCCCATTCACACACGTGCTCACCCACACTCACTTACAGTCCCACACATATGGGCACACATGCCAAGTCTCACACATACACACACAGTACAAATATACACATACTACCAAGTCCCACTACACACAAGTTCCCATGCTAAGACCTACTGACTCATACACAACCAGTGCCACTCCCTCACACTGAGCCCCACCTACCCCATTCCACACTCCCTGTCTCACACTCAGTCACAGCCTCACTCACCTATCTTCCCTCTCCCCACCCAAAGTCACTCGCTCCTTCAGTGACATGGTCAACCAAAGGGCTACCTCACTCAACAATAATTTTTCTTCCCCAAGTGTTATTTTTTCACTAAGCAATAGCAAAGAATGACATAGTAGTATGGTCTCCTCTTTTTTCTAAGATTTTGAGTGGTATCCATTTTTATTTAGGTGCTAAAGGAACAGGGCTACCTGTCCTCAGAGAAGGGCACTTTAGGTTTTGAATGACTTGATAAGCTTCCTTGGGATAAAGTTGAGTTCAGTTAGGAAAACAACAGCCACACTGTAGTTCAAAAGAGAAAACTGAATGCAGGGAACAGCTTCACAAAGGAGCTAAAAGCACTAACAAGCTTGCAGGGGACAGTGCGACAATTCTAGAATTACCAATTAATTCTAGAAAGCCACTATGACTCTTAAGGAAGGGAAGAAGCAGTGTATTAGCCAGGGTTCTACATAGAAACAGAACCTAGAAGGAAGGGAGAGAGGAAAGAAGGAAAAAAAGAGAGAGATTGTAAGAAACTAGCTCATGGGACCATTAGGGCTGGCAAGTTGGAAATTTATAGGGCTGGCTGGCAGCCTAGAAATTCAGGTTAAGATTTGATGTTGTAGCCTGGAGGCAGAACCGCTTCTTAGAGAAATCTCATTCTTTGCTCTTAAGGCCTTCAACTGACTGGATGAAGCCCACTCACATTATGAAGGACAATCTGCTTTACGTCAAGTCAACTGATGGTACATGTTCATTACATCCACAAACACCTTCACAGCCACATCTAGTGTGTGACCTAACAACTGGGTACCAGAGCCTACATGTTACATTTACCCTCACAGATACTGTTACAGGAGCTCAGGGTAGAGGTCACCTAGCAAAAGCTGTCTATAGAGGAGACACAGCCAGTGCTGGACCCTGATGCAGGGAGAAGGGAAAACCTGCAGTGGCTCCCTCCTTCTGTTCTCCAGTTTGCTCCAGTGCCTCACATTGGCCTAACGTAACTGAAACTAGTTGGCAAGAGATCTGGGAAAGGTCATTTCCAAGGGTCGACACCCTAGGAACAGAGGGCAAAGGAGGGAAGTGCAGAAGTGGAACTAAAAGTATGAGGAAGGACTAACACAGTAGTATTATGAGTTCGAGGTCTGTGAAGTGTTTGATTTCTAAAACCAGCTGTCATTTGACCCAGGAAGAATATGTGTGTATGAACTGAAAACATTCACAGACTAAACATAAAGCAACCTCAGCCATGCTCTTCTCAGAAGACTAGAACTACCAACCCTCATAGAACCCCTGGGGCCTGGGTTACAAAAAGGCTGTTTAGTGCCTGGAAACAATGATATTCCTGGGTCAACCTAACTTCAGTTCCCTCTAAGCCTGAGTTGTAGGAGAACAGAAATGCTTTTGAACCAAATAAGCCTCCTATGGGACCATCCTTGATTTCACTGGAAACTGGATGAAATGATACCCCAAAATTGCCATTCCCCCAGTGCCCATCAGAATGCCAGGGGATATACAACAAAAAAATTGGAGTGAATGACTTCTTACAGGTTTTGTTTGTTTTGGTTTGTTTTGTTTTGTTTTTAATTTTATTTGATGTCAAGATGCTTGCTTAGGACTTTCCAGTGATTCCATTATATTCTTAATCATCCTGGAAAGACTAGGATATATTCAATATTTGGATGTCATATTTATGAATCCATGTCCTGCAGTTTTGTCTTGATGAGGTAAAGATCTCTTTTATCATTAAAATGTCTTTTCCAAAAGAGGGACTTAATTATGTTGTTAATTATATAGTCACATTTATCTTCAGGTAAATAAATGTAAATAGGACATTAGAGGCTAGCCAAGGAGAATTTCTTCTTCAAACACTCCAGAAGCTACCAAAAAAGAATGCAGCAGAACCTTAAAGTTGATAGGGAATCCAGGTTTCTATGCAATGCGGAAATCTTTTATATAGGGGACACCTGGCTCGCTCAGCTGGAAGAGCATGCAGCTCTTAATCTCAAGGTTGTGATTCAGCCCCATGCTGGGTGTAGAATTACTCAAAAATAAATAAATAAACTTTTAAAAAAGGCATCTTCTTACAGAAAATCTCAGAAAGTGTTCATCTGTCCCTTCATAATACTCAAAATTCAATTTTTTTAATTTATAAAACTCAAAAAAATACTTGAGGACCTACTATCTACAGTTCCTGAAAGGGCCAACATACGGGGATGAATATGAAGAACAAGTTCCTCTTCTCATAAAGATGTCAGTCTAGTGACAGGAGATGAAAATAGAAAGAGAAAGAAGCAAGAAAAGGAAAGTAATTGCAGATCAAGACAAATGCTCCGATAGAAGCTGGGACATGCTCTTGGAGAAAGTGATATGGAGAATGAAAAATGAGAAGTACTACCAAACATCATGGGAAGAAGATCCAAAGCAAATGTAACAGCCCTGACATAGGAATAACTTGGCATGTTAAAGTGATGGAATACCAAAAACCCACAGAGCGAGTTGAGCAAGTCTCTACTGGCATATGAGAAAAGTGGAGAGGTACTTTTGATTGTCACATGACAGCCTGGAGGTGTTGCTGCTATTTCATGAACAGGGGCCAAGGGTGCTAATATCTACCACTATTCAAAGTGGTCCTACTCCAGAAAGAATTCTCCTACCCAAAAACCCAGCACCTCCCTTGAGCAACCCTGTCAGACAACATTGAATGAAAGAGAACTAGATAAAGGGGAGGCCAAGGAGCTAGATTGGAGGCACATCAGAAGGGCTTTGGGGTCACAGTAAGAGTGAAGAAGTATAACCGAAGTCATTAAATGCCTAGTAAGCAAGGAAATGTTTTTGAAAGTCTTAGAGATAAGACACATAAAGTCTTTATACAACATTCTGCTCCACTGAGTCCTGATTTAAAGGGTCCTTTTTATACTTGAGTGGCTCTTTGTAACTTCCACTTAAATTCCTACTATGACAGAAGGAAACTCCAGAAAGTTCCCTCTTGGTCTGGGAACCTTCCACCTTCAGATTCCATAACACCCTGGTCTGGGATCAGTTCTATAACCATTAGAGCAAATTCTGTAATTCTCAGGTCCATATATCCAGTGAAAATGAAATCCGTTTTTCCCATTTCTTTGTTGTTCCCACACTGCCCTTGTCCCTAGCTCTTCTTAGGAAGGGGCTAATAGGACTCGGTCCCCGGGTTAATACTCCAGATGAGTACTTCTACTTGGATGGAGGGCCTGCAACTGATAACTGCCAGGAGCCCTTTAAGGCTAGACCCTACTCAATTTTTGCCAATACTTTGAGTGTTCAAATCCTGCCCATGAACACTAGGCCCACAGCAGATGTTCTATTACTTCCAACCAGACTTTCCTAATGCCCACCATATGGCTACCTGGCTGCAGTTCCATGAATCATCTTGTTGCTGACATGTCTGTGTTCAAACTATGCCCATCTGCTAAGACACCCACAAGGGAAGTAGTCCACTGTACAAGAGCAGTGACTTGGGAGTCAAACCTGGGTGTGAATCTGATGCCATACTTGACTAACTGTGGAATTCTTTTTAATCTCTTAGTTTCCTAAAGCACTGATGATGCTGATGATAATAATAATGATAGAGCCTCAAAGCTCTGTAATAAGTAACTGAGCATGACATGGGTCTTCAAATGCAGCTATTGTTATCTTTATTTATTATCAATGTTGGGCCTTCCTTTTTTTTTTTTTTTTTTTTTTTTTTTAAGACACAGAGAGAGTAGAGGGAGAGGGGCAGAGGAAGGGGAGGAGGAAAGACTCCTAAGCAGGCTGCACACCCAGCATGGAACCCAAGGTGGGGCTGCATCTCACACCCCTGAGATCATGACCTGAGCCAAAACCAAGAGTCAGTGCTCAACCAACTGAACCACCCAAGCATTCGGGGCCTTTCTAGTAAAGTCTAAAAGCTTACATCTATCACCAGCCCTCATTGCCCTGCCCTTTTGCCTCCCTAAACCTCTGCTCCATGCTAATGAGTGTGCCCGTTTACTGGCTCTGGTCCCCTTTCATGAAAAAACTGAGCTACAGGAATGACTCGAAACCAGTGTAGCTACTGAGTTAACCAAGTCATGAAAGACTATTGAGCAGGAAGGGGTGGGTGTACACAGGAAGAGGTAGATGCAGAGAGGTATTCTTGGAATGCCAAGAAGGTAGGGCAATTGCTGAGGATAAGGCTAAATGGAGGTTTGAAGACAGGAGAAAATAGCAGGGAGTGGGAAGGGAGAACAAAGGAAATCTTATCCTCAATTACCCTGACAGTTCTGGGCTTGGCCTACATTAGCAGAATCTTTGTTTAGATGTTCATTTTGCTTTGGCTGTAGAGGCCTCTCCTGGTGGGATTGCAGGGAGTTTTATAACCCATCGTCCCACTGCTCTCTCCTGTGGTTTTAACTGATGGGGAGGAAGGGAACCACTCAGTACAATTAGGTCCCTTCCATACAACACAGCTGCATGTCTTCATAGAGATTTACTTTTGACAAGTAATTTATGTTGCTTTCAATGACTATGGGCTGTTACTGGGGGACGGGGGAGGAAAGGATTGGAGACAAGATTGCTGGGAGTGTTCTGAGGTTGCTTGTTGTAACAGGTGGTCTGAAAACTGCTGACTTGAAGCAAGGCCACAGCTGCTCTCAGCTGGCCTGACTGAAGCAGAGGCCTAAGTGAACCCGGACCAGGCATAACCCAGGTGCACCAAGGGAACAGCTGTCTCTATTTTAATTGGGGGAAGGAAGTGGCATGGATTTGAAAAAATAATATTGCAAGAACCAGAGTGCAGAGCGATGGCTTGATTCCATTCCATTTTATTATTTGCCATAAACAGTTTATTAACACATGCTGAGTGAATGATGGTGTCTCTTTAGAGGGTTTTCACCAATGTTGATGACCAATGCTTCTCAGACTTTAATGTGTGTAGAAATCACCTGGGGACCTTGTTAAATTTCAAATTCAGATTCAGGAGGTCTGGGATGTGCCTGAGATTCTGCATTTCTAACAAGTTCCAGGCAATGGCAGGTCTGCCGGCCGGTCCATGGATGACACTCTGAGCAAGGAGTCTGTCAACCGCACAGCACTTCCGAAAAGGAGATTGCTAAAAACACTGGTAAGCTGTCAAATGTTAGAATTGGGCTATCAGTAGGAAATGAAAGTAAACTACATACTGATGAGATTTTAAAGGAAACTGAATGACTAAAGAGGTCATTAATATTAATGATCTAAAATTGCTCTTTTGACCTCTTAGACTTCTGATCATATTCTATGGGCTTATAAGTATCCATTACAATTGTATCGGAAATGGTTTGGTGTATGAATATTTCAATTTCTGAGAAACTTAACTACAGCTTTTTTTTTTATTACTATGACCAAAAAACCAAGCAACCAAGGGACTCTTTAAATTATTGAATTCAGCAGTTTAACTATACAGAAAGTTTTAGAAAGGCTTTTCCTCCACTTTAGCGAAATGTTTAATTCTGATGCCTAAGTCAGAAAACTCAGGGCAAATACCAGTGAGAATGCACTGCATGGAGAAAACTGGGAGCAGAGACCCAGCGCAAATGATTCACTGCCCTAGCTGACAGAGAAAGAACATCTGGCAATATTAAGCCAAGGCGCTTTCGATCTTCTCTCTGTCTGCCAATATGAAATTTCACTATCATTGCTCTGTAAAAGAGAAGAAGATGAAAGGAGAGAGCTGCCATGAGTCAGGAAAAAGAGCATAAAGCCGGGCAGTGCAGCCCTGGGGAGTTTGCGAGAGGAAGAAAGAACAGCAAACATGTGCCATGCCCTCCCTTCCAGCCAAGGCAGGAGCCATGTTAGAATGAGAGTTGCACAGAAATACAGAGAACGGGGTACTGCCAGCAGGAAGAGTCATGAGGGATGGGCAAAAACAGGTGATAGGGAGTAGGAGCTACGGCTTCAGTTATGAAGGACGAAAGTCCCTGTGGATAAAAGGCACAGCATAGCAAGCACAGTCAGTAATACTGTAACAGTGGGCCTGGTGACAGACAGTAGCTACCCCTGTGAGCACAGCATCACATGCAGAGTTGCTGAATCACTGTACTGTACCCTGAAACTAATGTAACACTGTGTGTCAGCTATATGCACATAAAACAGTTTTTAAAGAAAGAGATTGAGGATCAAGCCAAAAATCAGCGTGCTTTGACCTCACTTTTGTCTGAGACAGTGAGGTAATTTAATCGGCCATCCTCAGATCAGCATGAGGGGTGGTCACTCCAGGGCAAGAGCTGGAATACTGTCGTTGGTCACAGAAGGCCTGCCCCTGACTGTCTCTGGGACCTCCTCAGCCCCTGAGAGGCAGGGACAGAGATAGGGGTTTCTACATGCACTGTGGAGAGACAGGGAAGACAGCTAATAATGCTGGCTGGCAAGAGAGGTCAAATGGCCCAGAGACAGGAACCAGCAGGGAAGACCAGAGCTGAAAATCAAATTAGTTGCCAGCAGATTGCTGAGAGGCCTGTAGAGCCATCAAAGGCACGGGGAAACTGCATCTTCAGGAAAATCCTTGGAGACATGATGAAACCAGAGCTGAGAGACCTCAATGTGCCCTGTGCCGACCATAGCGGCAGTTAAGAGAAATTGCTGGCAGAGGAGAAGAGGCAGTACTGGGGCCTGCTCATGGCTTCTGGGGCCCCCACTCTTCTTCCCTAGCACCAGCAGGCCAGATCACATCCACTTCCATGTACCCTGGTATTGCTCTGGAAAGAAAACATGAGGGGAGGGTAAAAAATCTAAAAGACTGGAACTTCATCTAATAAGACTCTGAATTACCTTAAAAGCCTGCATAAATTATTGCATTCGAATGACTAAATTTAGGTGCTTTATTTCTACCTCCTCACTAGCTAGACAGAAGGAGGTTCTTAAAGAAAAGCAAATCTACAGAAAATAAAGCTATTACTCCTTTGCACCGCTCAGTGTAGTGTGAGTTTAATTCACAAACCTGTTTGAGCTGAAATGAATCATCCCCATTCAGTCAGTGGATTACCTCATTCTGAGGTGGAAACATGGAGTTTCACATCTCTGATCTGTCCTTGCTCCTCGCCCAGGTCTGCTCTTCTGTGCACTAAGTTCAAACCAAGGCCCCCACTACTAAGCCTTAGGAACCGTGCAGCCCTGAGCATGGCTTTCAGGAGTGGGGTCCCACAGCCTGTGGTTTATCGAGTCTGAGGCCACTTCAGGATCTGCCCTGGTTTTGAAAGTTGATGTGACTTAATTTCCTGCATATATTCAGGGAATAGAATTGGCAAAGCAGGAACTTAGGAAAGAGAGTGTATCAGATTCTGCTCTGGACATTTATCATCCACAGAGCTGTGGATAAGCCACTTTTCCCTCTGAGACTCCTTTAATAAAGTGGAGTTCAAAATATCTACTTTTAGGACTCTTATAAGAATTAGTAAGAAATCAATAAATCAAGTTCATATTGTGCTATTCCAGTTCCTTCCATTATGCCCTATAATGCCTATTCAAGTGGGACCATGACCTCAACTTCTCACCCCACACAAAGAGTTGATTCCAAAACCCCACACATCTTCCTTTTTACAAACAGGTAGATGTTCTGTTTTGTCATCCAGGCCCTCCTTCAGAACCAAAGAATGGATATCTCCCTGATGGCTGGTACTCTCTGGAAATTTCCTCAGCCAAAGTCATACCCATTTTCTGGAGGGTGCTCCTGTATCCAAAGACTGGTGGGTGTAGGTGGGTATTGGCGTACACCAGAAAAAATTCTGAAAGGACATTCCACCATCAGAGCAGGGCTGGCCAAGGGAAGCTTTGTGGGGACTGTATCACACAGCCCATCTTTTCCTTCAGCTCAGTCCTGCTTCTCCACCTTCTTCCTATAGATAATCAATCCTAAGAGCCCTCCTTCACAAACATCCTACATGGTAATCTCTGCCTCAGAGCTGGCCTCCTGGGGACTCCATCTGGTAGCAATAAGTTACCGCATTCCCTGCTCAAAACCAATCACTGACCTATTATTGTTGACACTACGCAATCATCTTAACACAAAATTTGGTAAAATAAATGCTCATAACCCTCTTCGCCACTATTTTTGGAACCCTGCTATGGGTCATAGCCAGGGTAATCCTTTAGCCCTGATCCTTCCTTCCTAAGGGTCTTAGTTCAGCCAACACAAACCAGAGAGGCCATTACTTACACAGTGGCTTTAGAATACTTGCCACACTGCAGTGCTGGCCAACCCAGACACAGCCTTTAGCCTTCCCTTGATCCAGAACAAAAATCTGCAACTACCACAAGAAGGTTTTTATAGCATTGTCTCCAAGCTATGTGAATAAACAATGTCTAGCTATAGGAAATTGTCAATTCCTCTCTGCAAACTAAACACCTGCTTGTATTTTGCCCTGTCGTATACAAATGGACCATTTCAGGAAATGAGTAGAACAAATATGCTCTAGAAACTGCAATATAAGCAGTGCCCAATTTTCAGACAGGCTGTATTGCCTGAGTTGATTTGCAAATTGGCTATTTGGAACTCAGAATACATTATCCCAAAAGCAGTGTTATAAATGATGGCGAGCTACATGTGTTGTCCACAAAACCCTAGTAAATTCACAACTTCACATTGCCTTTAATAATGGACTGTTGGACTCTTCTGCACAGGGAAAATACCCTCCACAGGGCATAAGAGGGAAACCATGTGACACCAGGAACATCATGTCTCTCTCATTCACAGCTGTACTCTCCTCTCTGCCACATGTTTGCTCTAATCACCCATTTTCGAGGTGGCATTGAGGCCTGACAGTGAACCTGATCCTTTTCTTCTCTCTTCTAGAACTTGGGCACAAATATAACATAGACTTGATGAGTTCTGGCTTTAAGTGGCTGATAAGCAACATCCAAAGGTTCTAAGGATGTTTCTTGATCCCAAGACCACAAGGAGAATCTTCTTTAGCATAGTACTATATATTTATTGACTAAAAGTATGAGTATATTTGCAACAGAGTAAATCCCAAAGGAATATCATTACTTTCTATGTCTCACCCTAACAATCAACAGTTGAGGCCCGGAAGCCTAACCTCTGGTTTTACTGCATCCCCCAACAATACTATCTTGTCACACATATGCAAAACAATGTCCTTCTAAAATACTTCTACAAGGCTCCAGGAAGTTGGATCAGTGTATCTGTAGCCTAATGCAGCATTCCAGAATGTAATCCCTTAATTGACAGCATCAGCATAAGAAGCCTGCTTGTTAGAAATGCTACTTTTGGATATCACCCCAAATCTATTAAATCAGAAATTCTATGATTGGGGCCGTATTTTAACAAGTCCTCTAGGTTATTCTACATACACTTAAGTTTGAAAAACAGTGATGTGATTAATGATTTTGGAAAAAATGTTTTAAGAAAATCAAGAACCACTTCTTTTTAAAGAGAAATGGCTAGAAATATTGTAAATCTAGTTATCCTACATATAACATCAAATATTATCTTTAGGAGCTACCCAACAATTCAACTCAAAAACATGTTTATTTCATGTCTAATATGTATAGGCTACACCTTGTCTGCTAAGGAATATTAAAATGTGAGATGGAGTGTAAATCAAAGACTCTTCAACCTAATGAGGCTGCAGAGAAAGAAAAAGTAACAAGAATTGACTAATATGAGACAGATTATTTGTAGTTTTAGAGAAAATGTAAAACAAAATATATTGGGAAAAATAAAGAAAATAATTTTAGAGGAAGATATCAGAGAAGGTTTTGAGCTATATCAGAGTCAGGCCTGGAAAAATAGGTGTATATCTTGCTAACAGAGGCCATGTTGGGAGGAGGAGATGAAGGGCCCATGGAACTGGTACACGATGAAGTCGCCCAGCGAAGAGGACATAAGCAAAAGCCTTGGTATAAAGCTTCTTCCAAGGCATATCATAAATAGGTTATGCTTGTGATTAAATAAATTTTCCTCAGCTCTTGAAACAGATGGGTGAAGAATGGAAGAGCCAAAGACCACAGGCCAATTACCATTTTCATAAGTAATTGTGTGCAACTACCCCAGTGTGACTTACTAACGTTCTTTCTATGTGAACCATGATGCCAAGAGCTTGTTCAAGGAATCAAGATGAACACATACAGCAAATAAGGTAAACAGGTGGGTCTTGGGTACCTTATTCAGTAGGCTGGATCTTATTTAGAAGGTAACAGTGTGTTTGGAGCTGCCACCACCACCACCACCACCAACAACAACAAAAAGGCATGAATTGTCCTGGCTTGTGAAACTATTACCACATATGTAGATTGATTAGATTAAAAATAGAGTCAGGCAAATAGGTTAAAATGTTATCAAATTAGGACAAATAGGAAATATCAAGATCCCAAACTACTGTGGAACAGGGAAGGAAAAGAGAAAGTTGCAGGATAATCAGGTCAGTTCACTAATATCTGGTCATCTATGATAGACATGATATATATTGTTGCTTTAGAGAAAACCAAAATTGCAAATACTATCCTTTATTTTAAATAAATTAAAATCTTTTATGCAGAGGTATAAGGCCACTATAAAATTATAAGAAGTAGTAAAATAATTCTAATAAAGAAAGCATAAATACTATGGAGTTTCAAATGGTTGCAAGGTCACATTTTTATGTAGGTATCAGGAGTTATTTCATGGATAAAGTATTGGATTAGTCATGAGCCTTCAAGGATGAAAAATGTTAGCACAGAGGTACAGATAGGGCATTCTAGGTATAGAAAAAAAATGGGTCAAAAAAATAAAGGCATGGTGCCTTGGTGGCTCATTCAGTTAAGTATCTGCCTTTGGCTTAGGTCATGATCTCGGGGTCCTAGGATTGAGTACTGTGTCGAGTCTGCTTCTCTCTGCCCCTCTCCACTTTTGTTCTCTCTCTCTCAAATAAATAAATAAAATCTTTAAAATGAATAAATAAAGACAAAGGCAAACAAACTTGTACTAAGTTAATAGTGCAATATATTTGCAAGAGGTGGGAAGTGAGCTCTAATGAACTCATTAACGAAGTGTAAATCCAAACTTCAATGAGATACCACTTCACTCACAAAAACTGCTACATTAAAAAAATTATAAGTGTTGGTGAGGATGTAGAGAAAAATCAGAACCTTTATATACTGTTGGGGTTATAAAATAGTGAAGCATTCTTAGAAAACAGTTGTTAGTTCCTTAAAAAGTTAAACACAGACAATAGCCAACATCATCCTTAATGGGGAAAAACTGAGAGCTTTTTCTCTAAGGTCAGGAACAAGACAAAGATGTCCATTCTCACCATTTTTATTCAACAAAGTGCTGGAAGTCCTAGCCTCAGCAATCAGATAAGAAAAAGAAATAAAATGCATCCCAACTGGTAAGGAAGACATAAAATTTTCACTATTTGCAGATAACACCAAGCTATGTATAGAAAACCCAAAACACCACCAAAAAATAACTAGAATTGATAAATGAATTCAGTAAATTTGCAGAATACAAAACCAATATACAGCAATCTGTTGCATTTCTATACACTAATAATGAAGTAGCAGAAAGAGAAATTAAGAAAATAATCCATTTATAGGGGCACCTGGGTGGCTCAGTGGGTTAAAGCCTCTGCCTTTGGCTCAGGTCATGATCCCAGGCTCCTGGGATCAAGCCCCACATCGGGCTCTCTGCTCAACCGGGAGCCTGCTTCCTCCTCTCTCCCTCTGCCTGTCTCTCAGCCTACTTGTGATCTCTGCCTGTCAAATCAATGAATAAAATCTTTAAAAATAATAATAATATCCCATTTACAACTGCACCAAAAAGAATAAAATACCTAAGAATAAACTTAACTGAAGAAGTAAAAGACCTGCACTCTGAAAACTATAAAGCACTGATGAAAGAAACTGAACACAAATGAAAGATATTCATCCATGCTTATGGATTGGAAGAATTGATCCTGCTAAAATGTTTATACTGTCAAAAGCAATCTATAAATTTAATGCAATCTCTATCAAAGTACCAACAGCATTTTTCACACAACTAGAACAAATAATTCTGAATTTTGTTTAGAATTACAAAAGATCCCAAATAGCCAAAGCAGTCTTGAAAAAGAACAACAAATCTGGAGGTATCACAATCCCAGATTTCAAGATACATTACGAAGCTATAGTAATCAAAACAGTATGATCCTTATACAAAAACAGAAACACTGATCAGCAAAACAGAATAGAAAGCCCAGAAATTAAAAAAAAAAAAAAAACCACACTCATATGGTCAATTATTCCATGACAAAGGGGACAAGAATACACAATGGCAAAAATGAAAATAAAAAGTCTCTGCCACAAATGGTGTTGGGAAGACTGGACAGCTACATACAAAAGAATGAAAATGGACCACTGCCTCAAACATTACGCAAAAATAAACTCAAAGTGGATTAAGGACTTAAATGTGAGACCTGAAACCATAAAAATCCTAGAAGAGAGCATAAGAAGTAATTTCTCTGACATTGGCCATAGCAACATTAGATATGTCTCCAACTAGATAAGCCTCCTCAAGCAAGAGAAACAAAAGCAAAAATAAACTATTGGGATTACACTAAAATGACCAGCTTTTGCACAGTGAAGGATATCATTAAAGAAACAAAAAGGCAAACTACTGAACAGAAGATATTCATAAATGATATATCCAATTAGGGGATAGTATCCAAAATATCTGAAGAACTTATATAACTCAACACTTTAAAAAATAGTAATAATAATAATCCAGTTAAAAATAGCCAGAAACAAAACCCCTGGCTAGACTCATCAAAAAGAAAAGAGAAAGGACCCAAATTAATAAAATCATGAATGAAAGAGGAGAGATCAAAACTAACACCAAAGAAATACAAACTATTATAAGAACATACTATGAGCAACTCTACACCAACAAATTTGACAATCTGGAAGAAATGGATGCATTCCTAGAAACATATAAACTACTACAACTGAACCAGGAAGAAACAGAAAGCCTGAACAGACCCATAACCAGTAAGGAGATTGAAACAGTCATTAAAAATCTCCAAACAAACAAAAGCCCAGGGCCAGATGGCTTCCCAGGGGAATTCTACCAAACATTCAAAGAAGAACTAATTCCTATTCTCCTGAAACTGTTCCAAAAAATAGAAATGGAAGGAAAACTTCCAAACTCATTTTATGAGGCCAGCATCACCTTGATTCCAAAATCAGACAAGGATTCCATCAAAAAAGAGAGCTATAGATCAATAACCTTGATGAACACAGATGCGAAAATTCTCACCAAAATACTAGCCAATAGGATTCAACAGTACATTAAAAGGATTATTCACCACAACCAAGTGAAATTTATTCCAGGGCTACAAGGTTGGTTCAATATCCGCAAATCAGTCAATGTGTTACAACACATCAATAAAAGAAAGAACAAGAACCATATGATACTCTCAATAGATGCTGAAAAAGCATTTGACAAAGTACAGCATCCCTTCCTGATCAAAACTCTTCAAAGTGTAGGGACAGAGGGCATATACCTCAATACCATCAAAGCCATCTATGAAAAACCCACCGCAAATATCATTCTCAATCGAGAAAAACTGAAAGCTTTTCCACTAAGGTCAGGAACACGGCAGGGATGTCCATTATCACCACTGCTATTCAATATAGTACTAGAAGTCCTAGCCTCAGCAATCAGACAACAAAAGGAAATTAAAGGCATCCAAATCAGCAAAGAAGAAGTCAAATTACCACTCTTCGCAGATGATATGATACTA